>NW_008583515.1:0-15173 GCF_000691845.1 Merops nubicus | reverse complement strand
AGCCTGACAGCGGAACGTCCACCTTGTGCCCGCGGGGGTCTTTATTCACCCTGGAAAACGGGGGCCTGGAAGCCACGGGGGCGCCCAGCCAGGGAGGTGAGAGCAAATTAGCTGTAGAAAATGTCAAATACGGGAAACACGGGGTCAGATCTGGAGATGTATTTGCCCCAGAGCAAAAGCGCTGGGTTGGCAACAACAGCCAGAGCACCCAGGAAACCCCTCGTGTTTGTGGTGGGTCTGTACCCGTTTTGCTTACGCGAGAGCCACGGCCGGTCCGGTACCGCCGCTGTGCCGGGCACCGCGTCCCTCCGTGTGGCCTGACACAGTTGTTGACATTGCACTTCAGCCGAATTGTCAAGCGAAGCCTTGCTACGCGGATGTGGTCCCTAGCGCCAGCGCGCCGGTACTGCTGCCACGCCAGGGACGCGTTCCGGGATGCTCCTAGCACGGCGTTGTGACTGGCTGGGGCTTCACGCCGTACGAACTGGTGCTGGTCGGTACTCGAGGCAGGCAAAAACAACTTGAAGCTGCTGGACACAGCACCAGCATATTTTTGTTAAGTCAGGTGAATCCATCTGAGCAGGTGTCTGGAATAAGGCATTGAATGTCAAACATGGATATACATTTGGCTTCTTCAGGCCAAGGTATGGAGGAACGTGGCTGAGATCCACTGAGGAATATGGAAGAGTCTTTCAGTGAGTCATGTTGTGAAAGACTGGCACAACCAGAACAAGCACCAGATGAAGACTTCTAATTCCCTTCTGTACTTAAGGCAATACAGTTTTATATATTTTTGTAAATAAACATAACCGTATTGAAGGTATCTGACATAATCACCACATTATCTTCCCCTGTGGAATAACCTACAAGACCCTCAATTTTAGGTACAAAGATGCAACATTCGACATTTAACACTATCCCCCGCCAAGCTATCTTTACAGTAAACAGAAAATTAAAATATTCAGAGACAAAAAAATCATCATATGCAATGAGAGAGTACAGAACTACAGCGTACAGCACTGCCTGTTCATGCAACAGTTCTGTGTGTGCTGCCACGCTTGCAAACTCAGTCTCCTTCTGCTCAACAAATGAGGATCCCCAGAGGAGGCAGCACCCGCCACAAGAGATCACGCTCTTCACGCACCTACACACTAAAAAAAATCTCTTCAGCTCAGATGCAAACCCATGCTACAACTACAAAGCGTTCATGAACAGTTTTTCAGATAGTAAATCAGTGAATAGGTTTTTGAAGGCACTAAGTCAAACAAATTAAAATCATCTGCTTTGAACCAAAAGCATAAGAACACCATATATCTCCCCCAAATTTAATGTTGCAATAGCTTTCTTAGAAGAAGCTAATATTTTTCCAAAAAGTGTAATAGTTCACTCATACATAAAAAAAAAGCTGGACCACTCCTATTCCTTTTCTTAAATCAGGCAATCAAGACCTAGTTGATGAAATACATACCTGAATAGCAACCATTAACAAATAACCTAAGTAGACAAGACCAGTCAGGCTCACTCACTAAGCACTAGGAACTGCCAGCAACTGATGAACATAAAGAAACTCTTACCTACTGAACTGTCAGCAAGTGAAAAGGCCAGCAGTAAAACCAGTAAGTTGAACCTAAAAAGCAGGTTGAATCAGGACAATGAGTCATCTTGAAATGCTAGCTTTGATACTTGTGAATTTAACTATTTTACCAGCCCTCCTACAACAAAAAAATAGCATGTGTGTAAAGCCTCTCAGTTGTACGCTCAGTTTCCAGCAGAGAGCTGTGAGCATTGAACTCACCCTACAGAGACCTTACTGCAGCATCCATTTCTGTAGAGTCATTTTACACTCAAACGTGAGGCATCAGCCTTCTGCACATTAGTGTGTCACTGGAGAGTTCTCTTACAAGATTCCAGCGCCTCAGACAACTGGTATAGGAACACGCTACAGTATGTTCCAAAATAACAATCCTGTACTAAGAGACAGGTTTCTTGGCTTTTCTATGCCAAAGCAAAAGTGCTGGTCTTGCCAGTGGAAAAGCTGCAGGTCCAAACTAAAAAGACTCATGAAATCACTGTATTGAAAAACAAAATAAAAAGAAAATGCAATTAGAAAATCCTGTGTATCCAGGACTGAAAGGTAATTCTGGAGACTGGAACAAAAAGTGCTACAGTTTCATTTGAGAAAGCTCTCTGATATCCCATGTTATCCGTACCGACTATGTGCCTGGCTGCCTGATCCACAAAACTGTGGGTCACTTAACACCCACGAAATTTCATAGAATCACAACAACTGAGGCTGGAAGGGACCTCTGAGAAGACTCTGGCTTTATCATTAGTCCTCCTACCAGGCTTTTAGACACATCAATAAGATTCTCTCCCTTGAGCCTCCTCTTTTCAAGGTTAAGCAGTCCCAGCTCTCTCAGTCTGTCCTCCCACTCCTTTCATCTGTGGTTGCACAAATGCCTCCTCCCTGGCTTGCTGCTTGGAAAAAAGTACTTCATTCCCTCAAACCTCAAAACCTCATCACTCAGGGACTGTGCTCCTAACACATTTTTTTTTCCATGATGCTGTTGCAGGTTGACGCTGGCCAGCAGGTAAGCACCCACACAGCTGCCAGCTCACCCACCCCACCCCCTGCAGTAGGACAAGGGAAAGAAGAGGAGAAAAAGAGACAAAATCATGGGTTGAGATAAAGATGGCTTAATAAGTGAAGAAAAAAGTGAGAATTAATAAAATATAAGTGAGGATTAAAAAAAAGTGATGCTACAGCAGTTACTCACCAAAGCCCACAAGCAGACTGATGCCTGGTCAGTCTTTGATATCCAGCTTTGAAGCCAAACCACATCCTATCCCTTTCCTCTGCCTAGTTTTATTGCTGGGCATGACATCATATGGCATAGTCACCATCCCTTTGGTCAGCTGGGGTCAGCTGTCCCTGGCTGTGTTCCCTCCCAGCTTCTCACCTCGCCCCAGCCTCCTTGCTGAGGTGGGAGTGTGGGCAGAGTGAGAAAGAGAAAACAGCTTTGGTGCTGTGCAAACGCTGCTCAGCAATAGTCAAAACATCGGTGTGTTTTCAACACTCTCTTAGCCACAAACCCAAAACACAGCACGTTGTCACTGCTCTGAAGAAAGCTAACTTAATCCCTGGCCAGATCGAGTACACCTGCAAAAACCATCCTTGGAACAAAAGAATCCCTGCTTTGAAATTTCACAGTCACAGTTATAGCAACTCATTTCTTCTTGAAGAAAAATCTAAAAGAAGAGAAAGCAGCACATTAAAACATGAAACAAATGGGGGAAAAAAAAAAAAAGCTGAAAACAGTTAGTGTATAACTAAAGAGTTAAATAATTTATGAACTCAGAAAAAAAATGAGGCAAAAAATACATCCCATGGAAAGTGAAAAAAGTTAGCAGAGATAATGACATTGCAAATATTAGTGGTGCTTTACTACTAAATGTGAAGAATAGAATTGTCTAAACAAATGTGAAACAGTAGAAATGTTTCTATTGCATATTTGGAAAACATAAACAGTGTTTTCACATTATGTAACATTGAAATACTTTTCATTAAATCAATAATTGAAAAGGAGAGTAAACAGCAGTAATTTAAACATTTATTTTTAAATGACAGGTCAAAGAATTATTAGAAAAACAAATTAAAGACGTGACAGAAAAGTTAATCATTAAATTTCTTTCCTAACAATTTCTGAAATGCTGAGAAAATGTCATAGAAATAGAATAAAGTTAATGTTGTAACAGTATTTAAAGGGTAAATAGGATTACTTAAGTAATTACATCCTTCCCAGGCTGACCGCAAGCATGGGCAATAGTACAGGAAGGGCAGGTTCAGGTCTTAAATTACTGAAAGAGGTGAAAGGCAGAAGAACCAGAATAACCAAATGGAAGACACTGGTCCAGGCTGTGCAGCCATGCAACCCCCTGCCCTCTCCCTCAACACTGTAAGTCAGAGCAGTCACCAGCTTTAGTGGTGAATTTGGCCAAACTAGTGCCTCTGTCTCTGTAAGAACAACCAGCAATATGATGAGCTGAAAGAACAGACTCTGAAAAACTGTTCTGATGTCACTTTAGGATATAACACATCTGTTTGGTTAGGTCAGTATTGAGAGATAGACATATCTCTCAATACATACACCTGAACTCCTCAAGGTATTTATATGATCAGATTATTTACTGACATTCCAATGCAAGAACAAGAATGACACAAAATGAACTTTATACACAATACACAGATGAACTAATAGACTTCCAAGTCATGATAAAGAGCTGTGTTCCTTGTTCTACTTAACATTTTTCAGCCATGAAACAAGAAAGAGATTGCAAATTACCTAACGAGGGAAACTAAAAATAATGGCAAAATTCTCTCTGGCACCAAGCCTCAGGAGTCTTGGACTTGTTGTGTGCAACCCAAAACATTTCACAGCAAATTTAATAGGAACAATTACACCTGCTGTTTATAAAGGCAGAAAAAAAAAATGAAAGGAAGAGTTTGGATATAGATTTTTTAAGAAATATAAATGATGCTTTAGCTAAAAATGTTAGTAGAATCTTGAGTCTCGGTGGTTAGTACGTACTTTTTGATCCTTGTTGAGCAAGTTTTAGTTGACCAAGATGAAGTTAAGGGATGGTTTCTTCATTGTTGATAGGTTAAATCACAAAAATAAAACTCTGAGCGGTATTTAATACATACATCTAATTTTGCAACACCAGTGGAACTTGGGACAAAATGTAGGAGGAACCAGAACTCTGAGTGACCTTTTATATACTATGAAACAGAATTTCGGTCCTGGAGTCAAACGATACTGGGCTTACCAAGATTAAATCAGAAGCTGTACTAAAGATTTTGAAGATGCTAGTCAAATTATAAAAAAAACATACACTTAAATGAGGTATTTGATTCTGTTCATCCAGATTAAATTTACTCCAAGTAAGCATAATTCTACTTCAAAGAATCTATACTGATTTCAAACAGACAGCAGCACATATCTAGCCTAGATAAAATCACTAATGAAGAACTTTCTAGTGAGATGAATTTACACCACTAATTAAATACTTTTTAAGTGCATCTGCTGGCCATATGGATGCTTTTAACTAACAGAACAGCTACATGTGACTTCTGTGCTAGCAAGAGAAAAGAATAATCAGCCTGCAGCTACTTTCATAGTTGCATATACAGAATTAGAGAAAATACAAATCAAGAAAAAGTGGAATCTGGTAAAAGAAGACTTCAGAAAGGTAGAATTAAAGCTGGAAGAGACAAAACATAAGAAAAATAGTAAGTGGTAACAGAAGGTCTTTGGGAAAAGAAAACATGGTATAACGTTGCTGCACTCTAGTAAGGAAAGTATAACATCACATGTTTTGTTTATTATGGGCTTCATATTCTTTTTATATAAGCAGCCTCAGATTACTATTTGACAGGAAAATAATTTAAACTTTGTTAGTTCATTCAATATTAAATTAAAATGTGTTTAAAAATAATGAGGGGTAATTTCTTAGCCTCATGAAAAAGCGTAGGATGAAACAAAATATCTGTGTTGAACTACTGCATCTCATGAAGTTCTCCCAAAGTGCAATGAACAACCATACTTTGTGTAACTACACTAAAACAACACATTGCCTCTGAAAAAAATAAAAGTCTACGGGCTTTACTGTATTGTCATATAAATGCCCTGTCTCTTAATGCTATATCTAGTAGAACAAAAATAGGTGTAGCATGACATAAAAATTTTGCCTCTTGACAAAAGTACTGCTTTTGAACTTAAGCACAGTGTGATAGCAATTAAATGACTTTATTTTCAAGTCTCTACAGACCTGAAATTGGATTTTGTTGTCTAATACAATAGGCATGAGGCACTCACTGGGTGCCACACTACATGTCTCCATCGAGGCTACAGCAAACCAGACACTACACAAGTACAGCTGAGGAGCGAATCTGCCCCTGCTGCAGCAGGCACATACAGGTGCCTTCTGCAGAGCATGGCTTGTCCAAGCAGTGCATTGAACCCCACCAACACAAGTCAGTTATGCCTGCTGAAAACTTCAATATGACTGTCCATGGTAGCACTTGGTGTATCAGAACTCTAAACTCACTGAAAATAATCAAATTTACCAATGTTAAGCATGAGAGAGCTAATCATAGTCCGAAGATAATTCATAAAAGAATCACATATGCACTGCTGTGCCTAGAGAGTGGGTTTTTTGCTGACAAATTTTTAGTTCTGGAGAAGCGATGAGAAGACCAAGTTTTGTGACCTTTCTTTAAAGCTTCTTCTTATCCTATATAGGGATATGCAGTATCTATTATGCAAATACACATTTTTTCAATGGCCAAAGCACAGCCTGTGAGAAATGCCTGTTATTTTTAGCTCACACTAATGCACTGTGAAAAAGCATAGTTATGCAAAAAAAAAAACAAACATGGCAATGATAAATGTAATAATTTATTTAGCAGCTGGAAATCTCTATTGAAAATGGACAGGCACTTTGAATAAGTGGATGTAAAGTGCGGTCAAAATGTCCTTTGTTTGTTTATTGAATTTCCTTTCATTTGTAAGAGGAACAGGGAGTGCACTGTAGAATCTTTTGGAACTAAAAGGAAGTACTGGAGACCTTCAGCTGATGCTGAGACATAGCATACATCTGGGTTTGTGTGTGTCCGTGAGGTCTTACTCTGCTGGGAACTAAGTGCAGGGAGCTGAGCACTAACAGAGAAGTCTTAAATGCTAGAAGGGAACGATGCAACTACTTCAGGCTTCACTCCAGATTTTTCTCTTACCCTTCTTCCACATTTCTGTAATTGTTATTTAAACAGCAAGCACTGCAGAGTAAGGATCAATGCTAGGCTTTTATTCTGTCACATCTCAGAATGCTTTCTGCAAACAATTAGTAACAGAATCCCTAACTGGCCTCATGGAACACTTCTGGGATAAAATTTTCCATATTTTCTTGCTGCTATTTTTTACTAGTAATTTATGGGTAGAAAGTAGGTGTCACCTGTGAGGGACTCAGAAGAAAAGCCTGTCTGACTGAATTCCTTTCCTGCAACTGGGACCCCATGAGTAAAACTAATCTGTTGTTCTAGGTCTTCCCATTCTTTCAACCCAGCTTTGACATCTCTCAGAGGGTCTTAGCTGTCCTCATGCTGCCTAGCTCAAAAAGTGGAATTATCTAGCAACAGTCTGAACTTTTTAATTTCTTTGGAAATTTGGGTAGGACTGTAAAACAGCAATGAGAAGCATACAAGCAACCATTAGAAGCAACCTGATATTTGGTGGGTAAAGAATTGGTTGGATGGTTGCATCCATAGAGCAGTGGTCAATGGCTCAGTGTCCTGATGATGTACCACACATGAGATGGAGCAACCCACAGTATCAACACAGGCTGGGGAACGAAGGAAGAGAGTCCTTGTGGAGAAGGACCTGTGGATGAAAAGATGAACATGAGCTGGCAATGTGCCCCCCCCAGCCCAGAAGGCAAACCATATCCTGGGCTGCATGAAAAAAAGTGTGGCCAGTAGGTTAAGGGAGGTGATTCTGCTCCTGTATTCTGCTCATGTGAGACCCCACCTGGAGTACTGCATCCACGTCTGAAGTCTACAGCAGAAGAAAGACATAGACTTGCTGGACCATGTCTAGAGGAGGGCCACAAAAACAGTCCAAGGGATGGAACAGCTCTCCTGTGAGGAAGGGCTGAGAGCGCTGGGGTTGTTCAGCCTGGAGAAGAGAAAGCCCTTCACAGCCTTTCAGTACTTAAAGGGGGCCTATAAGAAAGATGGGAACAGTATTTTTAGGAGGGTCTGTGGTAACGGGAGAAGGGGTAATGGTTTTAAGCTAAAAGAGGGTAGATTTGGACTAGACAGAAGGAAGACATTTTTTATGAGTGTGGTGAAACATTGGAACAGGTTGCCCAGAGAGGTGGTAGCTGCCCCACCCCTGTAAACATGCAAGGTCAGGTTGGACAGGGCTCCGAGCAGCCTGATCTAGTTGAAGATGTCCCTGCTCATGGCAGGGGTGTTGAACTAGATGATCTTTAAAGGACCCTTCCATCCCTAACTATTCTATGACTCTCTTAGATCAAATATGTTCACAGCCATACATGGCATGGAGAAACAGGCAGGAACCTGGGATCTCAGGTACAATAGGGAAAATATCAAAGAAAATATAAGAGAAAAGACTAAAATTTTCAAATAGTGATAATCCTAGGCCACAAGGTAAACTGTCTTAGCAAGTCCCAGAGGCTCTGCAACACTAATTAAGAGAGGAAGTGCCTTAGGACTTTGTGTCCTCAACAGAGAGTTCAAACAATGCCTTGGCCAGAACTGCTTCTGCTTCGTCTGGCATTTGTTTGCCCGAGCCGCCATCCCCGTTGCAAAGGAAGAGCCGAGAGGCAATGTCAGGGAAGCAGCACAGTGCTCGGCTGTGCCCCAGCCCCGCCGGCAGCTCAGCACCACGCGGCCGCTCGCTCCCTCCCTCCACACTCCCGGTGAGATGGGGCAGAGAACTGGAAAAAGAGTAAAACTTGTGAGTGAGGTAAAGACAGCTTAACGGGACAGAAAAGGAAGGGAAAACCAACCAACCAACCCAAACAAAACTCCATACCGCCACAGAAAAAACCCACGTGATGCACAACACAACTGCTCACCGCCCACAGACGCTTGCCCTGCCAAACCCCCGAGCTGCCACCGGTGCCTCCCCGCCAGCCTCTCCAGGTTTATACACCGAGTATGACATCATATGGACGTCACATGGAATATCCCTCTGGCTACTTCAGGTCAGCGTTCCTGCCAGTGCTCCCTCTCAGCTTCTTGTGCACCTGTTCATTTGCAGAGCATGGGAAACTTAAAAATCCTTGACAGGATAAGCCCTACTTAGCAACAACTAAAACATCAGCCCGTTATCAACATTATTCTCATCCTAAATCCAATACAAAGACCAGCTACTAGGAAGAAAATTACCTCTTTCCCAGTCAAAACCAGGACATGCTGGTGTTTCAGCTGATTTCACAATGACTCAATGCACTCATCTCAAGTAAACATTAAAAGAAAGTGGAAATAGGCATGAAAGGAATGTTGCCCAGCATCTCTTAAATTCACTGTGGAAATTACTGGATCCATGCTAGTGCCCCACCAGTTTATCATTCTTGTTCACCTGCCATTAAAAGCAGTGCTCATACTCCCTACCAGCAGAGTCTTTTCTATATCAAAGCCAGTTAGAGAATTCCTAATGATTTCTGTAGGGTCATGATATCCTCCACATAATGTCAGGAGAAACAGAAGTATAATCTCTAATTTTTGTAATACATTTTTTCACCTAATCATTGTACTTGCCTCTTTATTTTTTAAATGTTTGTAATAATAGAAATATCCAAGTGAGGAAATCTTCAAGAAAATGACTACTTTCCAGAGTACTCAAAACTACCTACCAGCTCATTAGATCATTCAGACTTTGAATACTGCTCTATGCTCAGACATGACTAATGGCCAGACAAGCCACCCACCTGCAGGAGGTAATTACTAGTCTTGGCAGATATGGTCTACTCTAAATCCAGCCAGTATTGTGTTTAGTGGCTCTCTGCCAGCACTCACTAGCTTTCTAAAAGGGGTCCTTCTACAGTCACAATGTGCTGGCCTATCAGTGTGGTCATCTAAATGGGACTGAAACAGTCCCAAGCACATTTTCTTGCTCATCAGGAAACAGCCAGCAAACCCAGTGGAGTGGAAGGTAGAGTAGCCCTAATTGACGTGAAAGCATGAAAGGAGAGGCTGTTGAAAGACAATTAATGTGCCTGGTCTCTTAAAAAATAAATAGATATTGGAACTGTTTTTCTAGATTGAGATCCAGAGGAAGGATTTACATGAATACAAAGAGCAGTTCATATTTGCCTTGGAGATTTTTCCAATACAAGATGTTCATTTTTAACCTAAGTGTCACTTAAGTGGAGCTTCTTGGTGTCAAGAAGACTTCATTCCTGTTGAATGAAGATAACAATATGGTTTCAGTTACTGCTTTATCATCTTTGATATGGGCTAAAACAATGTAATATACCTTGCTATAAATAATTGGTACGTCTCTTTAGCCACTCACCCTACTGGAGCAGATCATGTTCTGCTTCTGTTTTCTGTGCCGTCTTCCCCTGGAACTCGGTCAAATTTAAAATCTTGGTAATTATGGTCAGACATATGATGGCCTGGAGGCACACATAGAAGGCACACATGCACTAGCTTAGTCCTGTCAACTTAAAATGGAAATTATGACATAAATCTGCTCCACAGGCCTAAGGGAGCTCCCCAGGTCTTTACAAAGTTTTTCCTTATTTATTCGACCCAAGAATCTGAACGTCATGTAAGACAATCCCTAAAAAGCTTGTGTACTCTGCACACAAGGAAGCTTCTTGGAACCTGTCATCTAACTAACAAAGCAAACACAGATTTTAAATCATTAAAATCATTTTTCCCGCCAGAGGGAAAAGGCAAAATCAAGAACTGCAGTGACACCAGTAGTACTGTTTAATGCACTTCTGAAATGCATTCAAATAACAGAACATGGAAGCAGAACAGAAAATCTGAATAGAATGGCTAAAAGGGTGACTAGATCAGAAATTATTTTGCACAATGATTTTGTAGTGGTATTTACATGTTAGTTAACCACAGCTATTAGGGTAAGTATTTGAAGGAACAAATATTTGAGAAATTTAATAATTTAAAATTGATCACTGAGAGCATGAAACAATTTGTCCATCATGTTGCCTGTTATGCTGTGTATAGAAAATGTAAAGATGCTGGGGTGTCTAGAATCTACCTACAGATTTACTACATCAGAATAAAGGCTGGAAACAGACAAAGATACCAACAAACCACATTCAGAATCAACTCCTTAATAATGTTAACAGGACTTAAAAGAACAGAAGGATGTAAGAAATATGGGAATTCCCACCAATTGTGCTTTGTTCTGTTTATTTTGCAGGACTTTTGCTTCTTATCAAAGCATAACAAAACATGATAAGAATCAGTTGTCTACAACTTTTAGGATAGCAAAACCTATTGCTGCAAATCTGTTTTCATCTATTGCAGTGGCTAGGAAAATCCCAGTACCTCAAACCTGGCCACCTACTATATTGTAATTCACTTTAAAATAATTGTCTATCCAGCACGTTCCTGGTCACCCACAGACAATGCCCACTGTGTCAGCTCGTTAAGCAGCCAGAGAGAAAAGCCCCTCAGATTATGAATATCAAAAGACAGGAGTGAGTTGATTTATTTGGTCATTTATGAGCAATGAACAGAAATACCTCTGAGCACAAAGAAATTAAGAGGTATATTCATATATACTGATAGAAAAGCTTACTGATGAATGTGAAGTGAGAGCTGTCCACACTGCAATAAAATCCACTTGCTATAATGGCAAGAGAGCAATGAGTTCTCTTTGCAATACCTCTTAACAGCAGACTATCCATAAGCTCTACCCATCACAAATAAATAGTTTTTTTTTTTTTACTTGAACACGGTGTGGTGGTTGATTAGAGCAACATATATCTGAGACTTACAAGCAGGTAACACTGTCACGCTCAGAAATCAAAGTCCATTTTGCTATCAACACCTTTCACACATGTCCTCAAAGTTATAAGAAAATCTGGTTCTAGGAGTGGTGTGATTTCTGATCTCTTTGCTTAGCTACCTAGGAGTGTATGGGAAAGAAGATTACTGGAAGCAAAAAGAGTTGAAGAAATGCAGATTTCATGTATACTTAAAGGAAGTAGTTGATATTCTTACTCCATACAGAAGAAAGCTCATCTTGATGATGGACTAACTCTAATACTATCATTATCTTAAGAGAATATGGTTATTTTTGAAGAGCATGCTGATGGGAGGAAAGAATAATCTAAGCTGAAGCACCAATGAGTGTCAAGATAGAGATCTACAGGCAACAGAGCTCCACAGCAAGAAAATGAAGTTGTAATGTTGCCCAGTAAAAAAGCTTTCACTCTTCAGCTGTTGGAAATGTGCTTAGTGTTTCAAATGTCACCTCAAGATAGGTATGGACTGTAGTAATAAAAACTGTATGCAAAAAGAAATGTGCATTTTCATTGTCAGGTGGACAATTACAGCCAAACCTGGAACAGGCCTTCCTGGCACCATCACAATAGGAGGAAACGTTTGCACACCATTATGGAACTATGAACACACTTAAATGAGGATTCTGTAGAGATCATAACCACACTATTTAATTAATTAGCATAAGTGAATAGAGCACTGTTAAATCGATTAAGAAGTAAATGTAAGAAGAAATAACTGAAGAAATAAAGACACTGAAAATGAAAACAAGACCCAGAAATCACACAGAAAATGCTGTACCAAAGTCTGTTAAAAATATTTCCTTTTTTTTTTAAATGCCATTTATTATGCAGTTAAAAGAATCTAATTAAAATTTTGGAAACAGCAATATGCCATCTCTACCAAAACATCACAGCCTTAATTAGATACAAAATGTAATGTATACTGGAAAAAAATTATTCAAGTACAGGGAAGAAAATACAACCATTAAAGAGAAAAAAGTTACTCATTGTATATGATAACAAATAAACCTCTCTATTCTTATCCTCACATTCTTACGATTTGGATAGGAGTTTAATAATCAAAAACTTTTTAATAAGAGTCTGAAATACATAAAATTCCAAAGTTTAGGCATCTTCAACAGACACAAAATCCATATTTGCTTGTGGTTTTTTTTTTTTTTTTTCTGTGCAGTGTCTCTCCTTTATCAAACATCAAACACTGTAATATAGGAAAATATTTGTGATGTTGAGATTATAAAAAAATACCTTAGATTTTAATTTTACCTTTTTGCCAAAAAAGTGCTATGAAATGCCAGTGTGTACAGGTGTTAAGATCCCACTTCCGTACTTTAGAGCCCCTTGACAGATTGGTGGGAACTGATGTGATGTGATCTCAGATAGTCAAAGTGATTTCAGTAGTTGATAGACATTACAGTTTCATACCACTCTGACATTTCTAAGCATGGGTTTCCATCAAAAGCACAGTTCCACAGCCTTAGCTACGCATCCTTGTTACCACGCTATGTCAATGGTAGTGCTGCTGGGGACACATGACTAACTGGATCCAGGAACTGATCTGTCTTTTCAGGACATCTGTCCATCAAGGAAAACCTCCTTTTCCATCATAAACTTTCAGGCAAATCTGTCCTTTACAAACACTAACACAAACACAGGGGAGGAACCAAGAATATAGGATCCGTGGCAGACTTAAGCTCAAAAGATTTAAAGTAATTAATGTGACATGATAGTACCACATCTTCGGTTGCCACTCAGGCTGGATTTCTAGCACTCCTTTCCTCTTGGAAAACCTCTTCTCCAAGAGATGGTTTATTTTTCATAACTTCTGTGCTTCCTGGAGGCTCATAATAGAGGAATTAGAGCTGACAGCTGGGTAGCTGGGGAGGCACCTCCTATCTCTCATTTCTGGGTTTCACATGAAGTCTTTTCCCTGTCTCTTTCAGCCTCCTTACAAGAAGGAAGATAAACTGCAGCTACTGTTTCCTGGGCTGCTACGGGCCTCGCAGTGAGTCCCAGTTCACCAGCTGGTGAGGCGTCTCCATAGTAACTTTGTATCTGCCAGACATGCGTTACACAGCACGGCTCACAAGCCACAGCACAGCCCTACTCCCCATCTCCCAAACAGGACACTAAATCGCTCGCTCCTTCCAGCTGAGGATCTGACAAAGCACAGGCACCCACAGCTATTAACAGAGCTGACTGGAGAAGTGCCTGAGCTGCAGCACTCCGGAGGACGGGAAGCTGAGCCAGGGAGAGGTTACCATGTGGATTGCCTTGCTCTTCTTGTCTGGTTCACCGGGCTAACTATTTAGTATGCCCCGTTATAGCATTTCTGATGTTCTCAGGTTAAATAGTGACCTGTAAAACCCACCAACTACAAGACGCAGAAGCCACTTTTAAAGAAGAGAGAGTAGCCCTCTTTTTGTTGATAGAGCATGGTGCGTCTCAACCCATAGGCAGATGTGCCTGTGAATGACAGCTAGCAAAAAGCAAACCTACCTTCAGAGGATGCTTAAATTCACGATGTAGGACTCTCCTTCAGTGGGAACTTCAAAAGAAAAAGTTCAGTCTAAGTTTATAAACATCGTCTGAGAAGGTGCAAAAGCCTTTGGCTGCATGGACAGGCCACTCGCCAAGAAACAGGTTCACCTCTTCTCTGCCTGGATTAGTGCCTTGCCAACGCAGACGAGTGTCTCAATCACCAGATCCACACTGAAAGATAAGAAATTGTCACTATTTCTGTTGAAGCAGTGTTACCAAGTAGCAAATAATGCAAAAGTAATAAAGACTGCCTTGTCGGGGCAAGGACTTGAGCTGAAAGACCTGTGGTTCTGGGCTCTGTCCGTAATTTCTGGGCTCTTTATCAGGGAACTCTTTCATAGAATCATAGAATCATTAAGGTTGGAAAAGATCTCAAAGACCAAGTCCAGCCATTGACCCAGCACTACCATGACCTGTAAACCATGTTCTGAAGTACCACATCTACACGGTTTTTTTTAACACCTCCAGGGACAGTGACTCCATCACCTCCCTGGGCAGTTTGTTCCAATGCTTCTTCACTCCTTCAGTTAAGAAATTCTTCCCAATATCCAGTCGAAACCTCCCCTGGCACAACCTCCATTTCCTCTTGTCCTATTGCTAGATGGGAGAAGAGACTAATACCTAGCTCACTACAAACTCCTTTCGGTTAGTGGTAGAGTGCAATAAGGTGTCCTCTCAGCCTCCTCTTCTCTAGGCTAAACGATCCCTGTTCTCTTTAACGCAGAATTCACAGTGCACACAAGCAGCCTGGTGTCCCACCTGGTGCCTCCTGCCCTGCTGCCCCCAAGCAAGAGCGGCAAGTCTCCGTGACAGACTCCTACACATCAACCCCATCCATCTCAGTTTTTTTCAGCCCTTCGGCCAACAAGCGGCCCTGTGGGGAAGGAGGATGAGGGCAGGCGCAGCGCCAGCCATGCCCCACTGCAGGTCGCCCCACACGATCTGGGAGGGCGGTGACGGGGCGACAGACGGGACCGGGGCGGACAGGGCTGCGGGTTTCAAAGCACTGAGAAGGGGAGCCGGCCCGGGGTTCGCGGCACAGCCCG
>NW_008583514.1:39151-41162 GCF_000691845.1 Merops nubicus | reverse complement strand
GTGTACGGCCCCTGCCCGGTCAGCAGCGCCTTGCGCTGAGGAGGCGAGAGGGTGTTTCCCCCCGGTGCGGGAGCTGTGGCCTCCGCCTCGGTCTGCGCCTCCGTGGCGCGGGGGCAGGAGCAAGCAGCAGGCAGCGCTTTAGCTTTGCCAGACCGGGTGCGGAATGGGTGCAGGGGGCCTGGGAAGCGACGCTGTCGTGCTCAACCGCCGGTCATTTACTGGCTTTGTCAGCTAGTTAAGAAGTCGGTTGCTTTCTTTTTATTGTTCAGGGCTTGGAAGTAAAGCTGAAGTAAAATTGTTTTTTTATGACGTGCAGTGGTTGCTGTGGGGTGAATGCACTTCTGAAAACGAGTAGTGTTCTCAGGATTATATACATGAAGATGCAACTACTCTAGCTTGAGGCAGCACTGTTAGCTGTGTGAGTTTTTTTTTTTAGAACATCACCTATCAAAATATTTGTAGCTGTTCCTCACTATTAGGTATTGTTGCTTACTGTTCATGTGCCAATTTCAACAGCTGCTGTTGTTGAGTAGCAATTAGTGGCTGTCATTCTGATCTCTTTTTATAGAGGTATGAAATTTGTAACCCAATTCAGAGTGTTGAGGTTCTTTTCTCTTAATAAAATAAAACAATAAAAGTTTAGAGGAGCTTATTGAGCCAGAGAAAAAACCTGTGTGTAGGTGCTGCTGAATTAGGAGGCTAACTGCTGCTGACAAAATTGGTTGGTGAGTGGCCAAAAAGCTTCGAGGGCAGGAAAACAAAACCTACAGAGAGCTTAACAGGGAAAGTGCCTGTGTAGTGATCTTGCAGGCTGGACAGTTGAGTGTTATCCAGTGCCAGAAGTTATTAATCAGGCTTTCAGTTTGTTGTCATTGTTTTTGTGACACAGAGTTGTGCAGAGAGGTTTTGTACCTAAGCAAGCAGGCTCAGATTTCTAAAGGCATTTTGGCCGTTGAGAGGAAAATTTAAATGGGTTGTGCTGTTGATAAACATTTGCTATGTAAGTTAATAGCTTTTTAATCCTGCTTGTTAGTTCCCGAGTGGGTTTTCAAGTGTGTTTTGCTCACAGTAAGAAAAATTATAAAAGGGAAACAAGTTTTGTCAGCTTTCATCCTGAGTTTTCTCTCAGTAAACTTTGCTGTGCTTAAGTAACGCTGTGCACAGAAACTAATGGCTGTGTCTGTTCTTTTTATGGTGGCACTGAAATAAAATTTACAGGAGTGTTTTTGGAATTGTTTACAGCCTACATGTAGAAGTGGAACTGGAAGGGATGAGGGGGAAGAAGCTCGCATGCTCCTGAACTTGTTATGTAGAGTCCAGTGTGGAAAGTTTGATCGTTTTTGGCTTGCTTTTCAAAGTCTTGGTAGTTTGTGAGCAAAGGAGTGTCACTTTGAGTAAATGCTCAATTAAAACAATTAAGATGAAAACTTAATTTTTTTAGTTTCCAAGAGAAGCAGTGTTTTTGTGAACTAAACAGTGCTACATCATCTAACAAGACAAGTCTGTAATCGCTACTTGGTTCAATTTCTGTTTCCATTTTCAATTTTTCATTTAGTTATGTCTAAGTATATTTAAATATTCTTTTCTTTCTTTTAGGAAGTCCAAAAGCATTCTGTGCACACGCTTGTTTTCAGGTCTTTGAAGAGGACCCATGATATGTTTGTGGCTGATAATGCCAAGCCTATCCCATTGGATGAAGAAAGGCAAGTGCTGTGGTCGGTGAACTGCCGGGGTGCCTCAGAATTTTAAATTATGGTAGGGTTTGCTCCATCCAAGTCAGCAGTTGTCATCCAGACCAGGCCCAACAAAAATGATAACACCAGCAGGGAGAAGAACCAATATGCAGACTGTATTGTAGACAGAAATGTTACTATGTGAATGACTGCCAGGGGTACAAACAAGTCAACAAGCTGGTACATGATCGACACCACCCCCAACGATCCCACAAATGACATGACCTGGCCCACAACAGGTGGTACAGAGACCCGAGGTTGCCCACCGATGGCCTGGG
>NW_008583514.1:11321-38973 GCF_000691845.1 Merops nubicus | reverse complement strand
TGACTCCCTGCAAGTGGTCCCAGCTTTTATCCCCAAGCAGACCCCTGACCTTTGTGCACTCACTGTGGGACCCCTGGGGCTCATTTCCCTTCTGGCTCTCCCTGCAGGGCCGGCCGCACCCTGGGGGGAAGCTCTAAGGCAAACTCACCACCTCTGTGTGAAGGGCTGTGGGGATCACCCATATGGCAACCTTAATTCGGGGGCTCGGGGTTCAAACCCCAGCATTTCAGCAGTTCAGAAGTTTCTTTAGCATTAACAGTGTGGTCTTGAGGGAAGAAAAAATGTTTAAATTGTCAAGTTAGTTGTATAATACCGTCTCTAAAGTTTTTCTAACCTTAATATTGATTAAAAAATTGGGGTTTCATCAGGACTGTGCTTTACTGTTCTGACAGCCACAAAGTAAAGATGGCAGTCAAGCTGCGTACAGAGTACGGCTCGGTGTTACACATGCCCAGTCTGAAAGAAAACATGAGAGAGAAGGGAGGCCCAAACACTGGGGATCCTTATGGACACAAACAGTATTCTGGAAATCAAGGTTAGTTTGCTCTCAGTGCTGTATTTGTTCTTTCTTTTTATAACCGGTGTAAAATCTGAAGAGTGTAGTCCAGCATTAATCTGTCAGAGGAGTTTTGATTTCTATATTTACTTTTTTTTTTTGGTTGTTTGTATATTTCTTGCTAGGGTCCACAGGAGACAAAGTGATTCAGAACAAGGAGGAAGCTTGTTTTAACAAAGGAATAATAGGGTGCTGCGAAATGTTTACAGTAATTCATTAGTAAAAAAGAGTAATTTTAATGGTAACATTGGTGTGTGTTGTACTCTGGTGTTGAAAAGAGAAAGATGAATGATGGGTTTCTTCTTTTTATGAGTTCATGGTGGTCAAGGTCATGCTCCTTTGGTTTGTGTTTTTTTTTTTTTTTTAAGCTTTCAGAGTTTGTGAGACTACCTTTACCTGTGTGACCTATTAAACCAGAAAAACCTTCATTTTAAATCTGCAGGGTTTTTTGGTCTATGTTTGGTTATATATAAAATGTGTATTGATTAGGTAGTTCCCTTATGGAAACTTCTAAAGAGTGCCAAATGCTGCCTTGTTGAAGTAGAGATTTTTTTTTTTCTCCCCAAGGTACTTTATTTGGAAGTGTTCTGAAATTGAAAAGTGTTGAGAGGTAATGAAACATCTTTTAAGAATAAAAGAATCTTTTTCTTTCCTGATACCACAGACAATCGGTTGTCTAGACTAGTTTACATTCCACATGCCCATGCTGTTTGTGTACCTGAATCTCTTATATCTGCTTCAAAAGGCATCTTTGACAGTATGACTCTCTTGAGAATCCCTCTTGCTAACAGGTAGTCTCACCATTGTAAAGATTTTTTTTTTTTACTTTTTTTTTAAACTGAGTTAACCTGAACAAATGAAATTAATTGAAATAAGAAATGCCTAAGTGTAGTACATTAGAAGTGTTTGCATTTTTCTTCTGCTGTGTGCAATCTGCTCTGTTTTCCTCTATTTCCTGTTTGAGTGCATCCCTTCTTTTTTAGGACAAGAACTTGAATATTTGATAACTGGTACACATCCATACCCACCGGGCCCCGGTAAGTAATATGTGAGTGTTTCCCTGGGTTGTTTGGCTGCCCGTAAGAACTAGGCATCCTCCATCCTAGCAGGAGCAGACTTCCTCTTGCTGTGAGTCCACAACTCATAGGAGTGGGAAATGCCATTCAAACCTTTCATAACATTGATGCAGAGTTTTGTGGCTGATAAATGTTCTGGGGTAGGAGGTTTAGGTACAGATGCAGTGTCTTCTCACTGAGCCTCAGTGTATGCGGTCTTGCTCTGAGACAGTCCTTAGTTTCTATGAGGCCTCACCTCCTGTGGTAGCATCATCATGAAAGTGTTCTAGGAATCTCCTTGCTGATACTGTGGTCCCCTTTCTCTTGGAGAGCTTGCCAAGACCCACAGATTCCTGGTGCCTCCACTGCTGTGGCAGTTAAATTCACCAGTCTGCACCAAAACTACACTTGGCAAAGAGTTTTTATATTATTTTTAAAAGTGATCTACTGATCTGGGATGAGGTTGTAACTCATAAGTTGTAATCTGAGATTCTCACTTCAGAAGGACTAAACGTTTCATAGTTCTGACACCACTGCATGATGCCAACCACCACGTGGGGCTGGCATGATAGATGGCACTAAAAGACCTAAGGCAGCAAATGCTTCTCAAGGTCTTGTTTGTTTCTGTGGTGTTTAGATTTCCATAGTAGTTGAAGCTGGATAAAAATGTGGACAGCGATCCTAGTAAATTTGTTTCCAAAAGCAGAATCGCGCTGTTTTCTACTACAGAAATTTTGAACCTATGTTTGTAGTAGAATTGAGATGGAAAGGATTTCAGCCAAAACAAAAATCTCAGTAGATTTGACTTGCATGTGCTAAATAATTTCATTGAATGGTGCTATGTAATGTTACAGGGATGTAAAAGCTCTTGTTCACCGGTATATGTGTGTGTATATATGTTTGTATAATACACTTTTCATTTTCTTTATAATCCAGTTGCTTTTGCCATGTTGTTTTTTTCAAGGTGTGGCTCTGACAGCAGACACAAAGGTGCAGAGGATGCCCAGTGAGTCTGCAGCACAGTCCTTGGCCGTGGCACTTCCTGCTTCACAGTCCAGGTACTGTTGTCTTCCTCCACATGTAGTGATCTGTGGGAATTTTAAGGCAAAACACAGAAGTTGGGGTGGAGTATTTTGGTTGTTCTCATTTATAAAATGTTTAAAGAAACTGCTTTTAGTGTGGCCAGGCATCATTTTTCTGTAGACTTTTTAAATTCTTGGGTGTCATGAGAGGCAATGGGCAGAAGCTGGAACAAGAGAAATTATATTTAGATAGTAGAAAGTGAAGCCTTGTTTGTGGGTGTCTTTTACTTCTGGGTGGTCAGACACTGGAACAGGTTGCCCAGAGAGGTTGTGGAGCCTCCATCCTTTGAAGTGCACAACACTCAGCTGGATGCAGCCCTGTGATACCTTATCAATTACTCAGTAAAATAAAGTTGATTGCAATTTATCAACTGTTTTCATCCAACCTAGGCTGGATGCCAATCGGACAGCTGCTGGAGTGGGTGACATCTACAGGCACACTGGAATGTCCGAGCGTTCGCAGCCTCCTGGGGTGTCTGGGGTGAGTTTGTTGCATGTCTAGTGTGAGAAGTATGTAGTGTTCACCAGACTGCTTCTGGAGTCCTGCATGTGTTGTGTGGAGGTGTCTTGACAGGCTAAATTTAATCATTGGTGAGATGTCAAAGTGAGAAGGCTTTTGATTGTAGGCAAAAAGGGAAGAGTAACTTTCCTTTTCACTTACAGGCTATGGTGGAAGCTGGTGGAAACAAAAATTCGGCATTAATGGCAAAGAAGGCTCCAACCATGCCCAAACCTCAGTGGCATCCACCTTGGAAACTGTACAGAGTAAGTTAGAAATGTATGACATGAACATGTGTACAAAAAATGAATATTTAATATTCTGTAAAGATCTCAAAGCATAATTTTTCTTATTCACAAAAATTAAGTGAGAAGTGCTTGCAACTAAGTTGCATGCTCTCTCCTTAAATAAGGGGCTAGATTACAAACATTTTTCATTCTGTTTAGTAAATTTTGTGAATATTATTAATCTTTTCTTTATGTAGGTGAGCTGTATTATGATGACTTCACTACAAAGTGTGCTTTTTCCTCTTCTAGTCAGATTCTTTAGCAGAGACACCCAAAGACAAGGTGCAAAATTTGAAAGTAAAAATGTGAAAGAAATACTTCAGCAATATTAACATAATAAATTCTCTCCAAAAGCATTTAAAGGTGTTCAATGTCTGAGTCAGACTTTTTTTACTTGCTATGAAAAGGGGGGGGAAAAAAGCCAAATACTGTAATCACAAAGTATCTTTACAGTGTAGATTACTTAACTTCTAATCTTGTTTTTGAATTAATCTAATTTGCCTTTTAATATTCTTAGGGAGTAATAATAGCCATTCCCCAAACTGTCATATCATCTTTAAACATTTTGGTTAGAAGTATGACAGCATTGCTGAGTCGAAGGGAAAATCTCTAAACATATGGATAAGTTCAGATATTTTTAACTTTACACATTCAAACAGATGCATCTGTACTTTTTTCCCTAAGGGGCTTATTCTTACCATGAAATGTAAGCAATTTCATATTTTATCTGAGAGGGAATATTATTTTAGGAATGGTAGGCTTTCCTCATATTTAAGTCTTATGCTCTAGTATCAGAATTGTATTGTTTTAGCACTGTTCATCTAAATATAGCACCAAGTGTAGAATCATAGAATCCTTTAGGCTGGAAGGGACCTTCAAGTAGGCATTTAGATCTTTAGATGTGTCTGAATGCTCTGTTAGTCGTAAATCTTAAAGCTAGCTTCAAAAAGTAATTTTTTTTGGGAAACACTTCAGCTTAAAGACAAGGCTCCGGGTTGACCTTATAGCAACCTTCCAGTACCAGAGAGGGGCCTACCAGAAAGCAGGGGAGGGACTATTCACAAGGATTTGCAGTCACATGACAAGGGGTAGTGGCTTTAAGCTAGAAAAGGGTAGATCTAGTTAGACATTAGGAAAAAGTTCTTCAGTGTGAGGGTGATAGATCCCTGGAATAGGTTGCCCAGAGAGGTGGTGGAGGCCCCATCCCTGGGGACACTGAAGATCAGGCTGGATGAAGCTCTGAGTAGCTTGATCTAGTTAGAGATGTCCCTGCTTATGGCAGGGCAGGTTGGACTAGATGACCTTTGGAGGTCCCTTCCAGCTCAGACATTCTAGGATTGTGAAATCCAGCAGTGTTGGAATGTGCTCTCTATAAAAAAATTGAGGGAAATGCCATTTGCAAAAAATGGCACAAAAAAACCCGTTGGAGAATTAAGGTGAACAAATGAAAAATGCTTACTTGTTAGGAGCACTGTCTTTCAGAGAGGTTGTAAATACAGTTCAAGTCACTGTATTAATTCTACATGTGGGCAGTTTTAGTGGTGATTTGCTGTCAAAAGCCCTGCTCAGCAGGACAAAACCTTGTTCAGGCAACTCAAAGAAAGGTAAATGGCAAAAGCAGGTTTCAGCATTAGTGGAGTTTTTCTTGTGAGAGATGTTTCCAGGAAGTTTCTGACAAACTCATATTACCCCTTACTTGGGGAAAAGGAGGTGGTGGTATCCTTTTAAAGGTTATTGTATGGCAATGTGATTATACAGACAAAATTTTATATCATCTTTCTTTATTTTTGTATAAGTACTATCCAGCAGCATAAGAAACTTGTGCTTAAATACAGTCTTCTCTGCAAAGCCTCAAGTACTGAGCCACAGTTACAGAATCTCAAAGGATTTGAAAAAGTTGATTATAGGAACGGGGTCTTTATTACAAGTTCCCCAAAATTTGTGTATAATGTAAATTTCTCAGATTTTTCATTTAATTAAAGTAGAAATCAAGCTCTCTTCAGATCTGATATCCCATTTGATGTTCTGGGGAGCATGTGTTTCTTGATAAAAACTAATCAATTCCAGTGTTGGAAAATGAAAATTATTTAACAGATGTATGTGTATTATTTCTGATTTATAAAAATTTTTTTTCTAAAGGTTATCAGTGGTCACCTAGGCTGGGTGAGATGTATTGCAGTAGAACCAGGAAACCAGTGGTTTGTTACTGGCTCTGCTGACAGAACCATAAAGGTAAGAGGTTGGAAGAAATCAGTGATAGAGGGTTTTTGTTTGTTTGTTCTCTTATTTAAAAATGTCTTCAACCCTTGAAAAGAATTTATTGGCTACTGCTTGCAGAATAATCAACTGCAGAACATTTTTTCTTTTATTACATAGTCATAGAGGATTTGTTGGAGTACTACTTCTTGAATTTTAATTTATTACATAGCAGTAGCTGAAGCGGAAGTGTTACTGTCATTTTTTAACTTAAAAATCTGGGCTCTTTACCAAACCTATCACAATGTAGTTTTTACCTGTCTACATCAAAATACCTATTTTAATGCAGATTTGGGACCTTGCTAGTGGCAAATTGAAATTGTCATTGACGGGACACATCAGTACTGTACGAGGGGTGATTGTAAGTGCAAGGAGTCCATACCTCTTCTCTTGTGGAGAAGATAAACAAGTGAAATGCTGGGATCTTGAGTACAACAAGGTAAGCTGTAGTGCCTTTCCTTTGACTTAATTGGTGGTGATAAATACAACAATCAAAGCATTTAAAATAGCCTTTCAAATACCAGTGTGTGTGTGTGATTTTTATTCACCCAGGTTATCAGACATTACCATGGTCATCTAAGTGCTGTCTATGGTTTAGACTTGCATCCAACAATAGACGTGCTGGTAACATGTAGCAGAGATTCAACAGCACGAGTAAGTACAGTCTTACTAAAACTCAGGATCTTCATATGTCAGTGTTTCAACATCTTCTGTTTGTAAAAGTGAATATTTATCAAAAGTTAACATGAATCAAGATGAAGATACTAAGATTTATGGTAGTTTTGTCATCTATTGTTGATTAATCTGAAGCACAAATACACAAAAGAAATGCAGTATCGCTTCAGCGTAATGTTTTATTTCTTAACTTAGTAGGTATACTACATAGTGTATATATAGGATCACTTAGTATTTAGAAGATATTATGGTTTTGTGGTGACTTTGTTATCTGTATGTCTAGAAATTCAGTGTCAGGCTCCCACCTTTGCTGGTGAGGCAGTTGTGTGATGAATCATTGGATGGAGACTAAATAGCATTGTTTACGGTGGGAAGGAATTAATGTATTCATTGACAGTGCCTAAAATGAATGTGCAGCTGTTACTGACCTCTGACTTCTTTACTCTGCGTGGATAGATTTGGGATATAAGGACAAAAGCCAGCGTGCACACGCTGTCAGGACACACGAATGCAGTAGCGACAGTGAAGTGCCAAGCTGCAGAACCACAAATTATTACAGGTATGGTGGACATGGCTTCACAAGTAACATGACTGAAAAACCTAATCATGAATGTATTTGTTCAGTAACTATGTGAGGTTCATAGTGTTATAACTATCTCAATTTTTCTTACTGTTTTTCTGCTGAAAATGGGCCATGCAGTGGTTATTTCATACTGTTAATGACATGTTCATGCAAGTGTAGCTGTGCACTGTTGGAACATTTTTCTGCACTTGTGGTTTTTGTTGTCATATAAATTGAGATTTGCATTTCCTGTGATATTTCAGTTCTCCCCAATTCAGTTAAGAACTGTCCAGTACCATGGTTAAATGTAAAAATCCTCTTTCCCATTATCTCAAAATCTAGCTTTGCTGTGTAGTTCTTGAATTTCAAACTACGTAAAAAGTCGATTACAAGCCACCATATTCCTCATCAGAGGTGGCATCAGTAGCATATTTTTTGTAACAAGCGTAGTATTTCTCTATCACACACTAAGTTTTGACTCTCTTATCAAAGTAGTAATGGTAAAATCATTATGATGGCTTTTACTGTCTTTTGTCTTTCTAGGCAGCCATGATACCACTATACGGCTCTGGGATTTAGTGGCAGGAAAAACTCGTGTTACTTTAACAAATCACAAGAAGTCAGTAAGAGCAGTAGTGCTACATCCAAGACAGTAAGTTTTCCTCCTCCTTTTACACTTTCACAGTTTGTAATATTGGGTGGTGACAGAAGGCCAATGTGAGTGACATTTTATAATGCTAGGGCATAATAATATGAAAAACTAATGTACATTTTTGCAGAATTCTAAGTTCATGTCAGTTCTCAAGACATTTCAGTCCAACTGGCCTTAAAAAGGAACTTCCTGTAAATATTTAATATATGAAGCAGATGTTGTGTGTGCTCTGACTTTAGATCATATATTTCGATGTTTCAGTAATTGCCTGTTTGTGCAAATTCCCATTAAAATGACTGAAAAAAGGAATTCACAGAGAACTGCAGTACTTCTGCACCTTCAGTATTTTAAAGTGAAATTCTGCTACTGCAGAAATTCAGAATCTTTGATACAAATAAATTCCTATCCAATCAATGTGCCTGAAAACCTGTAAAAATGTTATGATATGCCTCTTACCTGTAGCAGAGAAAGTCTAGTTTTACTTAAGTTCTGAAAATTTTCTAGTTTCAGATTCCTCAGTCGCATCTCTTTGAAAATAAAGTTGAAGTGCTATCAAGCAGGAACAACTGCCAGCCTAGTACTTTCTTATATTTCAGTATTTCCTTGGTTTTTTAGTATTCCAGTATTTTTTTTTCCTAATAATGTATTTTTTAGTTGAAGGAGCCATTAAATATACAGCACATCACAGACATTGTGGCAACTTAAAATATTTCTTCAGGATTTTGTGTGCTACTCAAATAATCTTGTAACTACTTGCATATGTTAAAATGAAGGAATTGATTATTTTAGTGTAACTCAATAAAACAAAACTTCAACATACTGTGCTTATTTTCTTTCAGTTACACATTTGCATCTGGTTCTCCAGATAATATTAAGCAATGGAAATTCCCAGATGGAAACTTCATTCAGAACCTCTCTGGTCACAATGCTATTATCAACACACTGGCTGTAAACTCCGATGGTGTTCTGGTCTCAGGAGGTAAAATTAAGAAATAAGTTCTTTATTTCCTCTCTCTGCTTCTCCACGTATTTATGGCTGGAGGTCCTTAGACAAAGATGCTCACTGAGCTCTCCTTTGTGGGCCTGTAATCCTGCTACAACTTCATATTATAGTGAGTAGGGCCTCTTTTATCTTCTCGGATGTTATTGATCTGCATGCACAAAAATGTGCTTGAAGAGACCTTTAATGTGCTGCAGGGAGGAGGTTTCCTCTTCACAGTTGGCTGCTGCCACAAGGCTCCAGACTCGATCCTTCCTTGTGACACCTTGCTCATTAGTGTCTCCCAGGCAGCTTCCCATTTCCACACCACTCCCAAGGGGACATCTGCTTTTTTGGCTGCTCTCTGTTAATGACATGTTGACATACTGAGAAAGGGTAGAGGGCATGGAAACACCTTGCTTTGCCTTTTAAATACGAATTTTTCCCTGGTTTTTGTGCAGCACAAATGCATCAGTTCTGTTGTCTCAAATCTCCTAGCACGGATTTTCTGATGTTATCTTTGTGTTGCTTAACACATTGATAGCTAACCTCCAAATTTTATTTGGCTCTTTGGATCAAACCCCTGTTTATCCAGCAATACTAATTACTCAAGTGTTCTGAAATTAGGGAACTAGCCACTTGGCTCCAGTCGTTCTGGGAGGATTTTGTGTATATTGTAACACATCAATTTATTTCACTCAAACTTTGAGAATTTAATAATCATCTTACACATTAGTTTGTGGTCTATGAGCTGCCAAGGTCTTGGAACTATTAGTTTGTATTCATGTCTGTATCGTGGGGATAGGAGGAAAATTGTGAATGCTTCAACCTGAATCCTGAATTATTCATCTGATTGTGGATAATTTTCTGTAAGAACATTTATTTCCATTTGCAGGTAGCATTTTTCTATACATTAGTTACTCAAGCACTGTAATAAAAATACTTTGTTGGAAGTATGTGCTACCAAAAAACAATCTGTGATGCTGTAGTTCTGTTTGTACAATCCAAAGTACACATATAGACATTTTCTAGTGACAAGCTTTTCTGAAAGTCTGGATTCAAATCTTTTTTCAAGGCATAGTGTTTACATTAAAACCACACCATACCCTACTCTGTAGATGCTGTTACAAACAGTAAGTGAGTAAACTGGAAAAAGGAAGTGCTCATTTTACAGCTTGAGAACTAAGATCTAGAGAAACAGTCCCCAGTTGCATGGGAAAACAGAAGTTACAGCAGAAGCTTAAGCTGAGGTCCTACACCAGTTCCTTAATCGTGAGGTTGTCCTGGGAGAGCTCTAGCAGTCAGAAGAAAGTGAATTAAGAGGTGAGGCTGTGTTGTTCCACCTGACTTGCAGTCTGAATTTTCACATCTTGGTTTTTATTCTCTAGTTTTCTGGGAAGTTGTAAACAAGGATAGGGCTGAATTTACAGCATCATATGTGGTAAGACAGTTTAAGGTGGGTTCCATGTTCAGTTATGAAAAACATTTCTGTGTTTCTAACTAGAGCATGACAAAAAACCCTAACAGTTAAGTTACACTTTGGAGCACTGACATGCACTTTGGTCTCCTGCTTTTGGTCCTATTTGATGCAGTGTGCCCTGTAAGCTAGGGATGTGGTGTCAGGTGGAATCATCCTAAGGAGGAGTTGCAAGATAGCTAGGGTAGGCTGGCAATATAACTAGCTATATTTTCAAGTATGTATAAAGGATGCCCTTGATTTTAAAATTTGAATAAAGCTCTATTTGACAATTGCCATGTTCATAGTGAGAGCAATAACTTGACAAAATAATGGACTGGGCTCATATTTCATTCTTCATTATTTTGAAGGCACTTTTAGAAGATCTTTGTAGAACTTTATATTAGTAGTAGTTGAGGCTTTAGAAAAGTCTTGTTGCTTCTCCACATAAACCCCCCTATTGTTTTACTAATGCTATTGGTGACTTTTTAAAAAATTGAGTAGGAGTTTCTCCTTTTTACATCCTCATGCTGTCTACAGCAACTTTGAAGAAGTTGATGCTGAATTTAAATAAGTTGAGGTTACTTTGCCTTGGAATATTTTACTGTAGAAACATCCTTCTTCAAGCATCTGGATTTCTTGACTAGCTGGCAGCTGTTGGAGATTCTTAATAGATCTGTTTTGGGTAGATAATGCTTTGGGAGGGGGTTGGGGTTTGTCTTTGAGGCATCTTGCTGAATACAGAGCTGAGATTGCTGCAAATAGCCTGTAGGTGGTGGCAGTAGCAGTAATAACTTGCAGAGGCTTAAACCATATTTGAAATGGAGCCTCTGCAAACATTAGGGCCTGGTAAGATTCTGAGGAAGCTTCCATCAGCCCTGTTAAACAAGATCAGCTTTTCTTAACTAAGAAGGAAACCATCAGAAGAGAGGAAACTTTGTAGGGTGTACCAGGCTATTCTACATGAATGTTATAGCTGGTGTATCAATGATGTATTAATTAGCTGTTCACGATATGTTCTTTAAGCTATCAAAAAAAGCTAGATAAGATCCTAAGCATGCTTGTTTGTTTGTTTTAGCTGATAATGGGACGATGCACCAAACATTAGGGCCTGGTAAGATTCTGAGGAAGCTTCCATCAGCCCTGTTAAACAAGATCAGCTTTTCTTAACTAAGAAGGAAACCATCAGAAGAGAGGAAACTTTGTAGGGTGTACCAGGCTATTCTACATGAATGTTATAGCTGGTGTATCAATGATGTATTAATTAGCTGCTCACGGTATGTTCTTTAGCTAAGCTATCAAAAAAAACTAGATAAGATCCTAAGCATGCTTGTTTGTTTGTTTGTTTTAGCTGATAATGGAACGATGCACCTTTGGGACTGGAGGACTGGATACAATTTCCAGCGAGTGCATGCAGCTGTACAGCCAGGCTCCCTGGACAGTGAATCGGGAATATTTGCCTGTGTTTTTGACCAGTCAGAAAGCAGACTGCTGACTGCTGAAGCTGATAAAACCATAAAAGTGTACAAAGAAGATGAAACTGCCGTACGTCAAAGTGTCTTTTTAATGTATTTTTGTGAAATCAAAAAATTCCTAACAAGTGTTACATGTATCAATAAGACACACACAGGCTTGTGTAATCCATTTTATTGAAGCTTGAAAGCAGTGTGTGTGTATATAATAACATTGAGGACAGTAGGTAGTTTCTGCACTCTTATGTGCTGTATTACAAATGTCTATCAGCTCTTCCACAAAAGTCTTTTTGATGAAGTTTGAAGAAATCTTAATAGAATAATGTACATTGTGTACACATGGAGGCAGTAGGGGATTGTGTGTGGTTGTATTGATTAAGACATGGGAGTTGGTGAAAAGATTACATTTTAAGGAAATATTTTACTTCTGCATATGATCTAGATTAGTCATTTGCCTTGACAATTTTTAGAATTCAGACCAAATAGCTTACTTTCAAACTGTTGTTTTCAAATCTGAATCCATTTACTAACAAAGGCAACATATTATCATAGAGTCTATCAGATTATATCTTCAATATAAAGAACATGAAGACTTTTAATAAATCTTAAGGTTTTTTGCATTGAATTGGACTTGGAGCAACTATTGGATATAAAGAATAAGAAATATTTTATCCACTTGGCAACGGGGCAGACTGTAGACTCCGTGGCATCTACCACTGCTGATGTAGGTGCTGCTGGAAGGACTATTCTGTAATTCACATTTTTGTACTTTGGTCACTATGATGTTGCTTCTGAAATGCCATTGGCAATGTGATATTTGGCCTTGTTGCAAAAAAAAAAAAAGAAAAAAAACAGCAAAGCAGAACAAGTTTTGTTATGTACTTTAAACAGATGATATAAAATTTCATTTGGGTAAATTACATGGTAGATTATGTTATGATAATGTTACATATGAAATAGAGTATGTATACTATGTGAGTAATACTTTAAACCTTATTTACAGATCAATTTGAAGTTAAAAATAATCCTTATGACTTTTTTCTTTTCAGACTGAAGAAACTCATCCTGTCAGCTGGAAACCAGAAATTATCAAGAGAAAGCGATTTTAGTGTGGTCACATACTCTAATCTTGTTTTGGTATTCCTGAGAGCTTTCAGTCACATCTTGTTCTGCCTAGAACAGCAGAGCAGGAAGTCAGCTAAGTCATTGCTTATAACATGTTTTATAATAAATTTTATTTCTCTTTCCTTTTGTCTTTTTTGGTGTGATCCCAGCAAACCAGTTGCAGCTGTTAACTTTGTTTGTGGAGCATGTATAGGTCATGAAAAGGGTAGATGTGCAGGTTGTTACCTTTTTATATGGATCTATTGAGTGTAAATCTAAAAGTATTTTGAGCTAGGTTTTTTGAAAAACCCTTGCTTGGCTCCAAAAGTTAATTGCAATTTTATGCATAGAGGCCATCTACTGGAAATTTGAGTGACACTTCTAGTTTTAGATTAGTATTGTTTACTGTACATACACAAAGTATATACTGTAATGGAACAGTCTGTATACTAAGTTGAAGTGGAGTAATCAGGGAAGGAGCAGGAGAATATAATAATTGTGTAGCTTGCTTTTTAAACACTGCCACTGAGCATTGCCAGTGCTGTTATTGAACGAAATGAATCTTCAAAGTGTTTATTTCCATAGGAAAGCTTTCACATGTGACTACTTACCTTCACTCGTTTCATTTCAGAGCAGACCTTCTATAGCAAGCACCACTGTCAAATCATGCTGTTCAGTCACTACAGGGTCAGGACCAGTTCTTTGTAAATGCAGCCCACAGTAATGATTTCTGTTCTCTGTCAGTCTGACTTTTTTCAAATCTGGGATTTATGTTGGAGAAATTACAGTTACTTGCAATGTAACTTACAAAAAGCTAGTGAAACTAAGTATGTTTTCTGTTATGAGGATTTTTGTCTTGTCTTTTGTGATGCATAGGTCTTGTATTTATAATTGTTTGATAGTGTCATTTTAAGGGCGTTCATGCTGCCTAAATAGCCGAATTTTGGTTGACAGCTGTTGTCTAAAGCATCTTCACAGAGGGGAATACATCTTCAGAAGAGTGGAGTAATTGGTATTTACATGTTTGATTAAGTATTTTTTAATTTGTTCTTTTTTGGATGTTAATTTTTTTTAGATCTTCGTTACAACTGGGTCTTGTATTTATAATTGTTTGATAGTGTCATTTTAAGGGCGTTCATGCTGCCTAAATAGCCGAATTTTGGTTGACAGCTGTTGTCTAAAGCATCTTCACAGAGGGGAATACATCTTCAGAAGAGTGGAGTAATTGGTATTTACATGTTTGATTAAGCATTTTTTAGTTCTTTTTTGGATGTTAATTTTTTTAGATCTTCATTACAACTGTTTTCATTTTAAATAATGTAACAGGGGAAAAACACAAGTTGTGGCTTGTATTGCTGTTGATGCTTCTTTGCAGAAACCGAAGTATTGGCGTTACACAGAATTTTCTTGCTCACTGTAAAATCTTCTGTAGGAAATGAGTGGAGAGGAGTAGCTTACTTGAAAAGGGGTGAGATTGTTGTGGGGTTTTTTTGGCTTGGTTTGTTGGGTTTTGTGGGTTTTAAACTTTTTTTTTTTTTCCCCCTAGAAGTGTCTCTTTTGATAATTCGGAATCGGGAAGGGGAAATTAGAGGGTTTGGCTCATGGTTCTAGCCCGTCTTCTTTGTACTGGCACTTTCGAGTGGAGAGGAGTAGCTTACTTGAAAAGGGGTGAGATTGTTGTGGGGTTTTTTTGGCTTGGTTTGTTGGGTTTTGTGGGTTTTAAACTTTTTTTTTTTTTCCCCCTAGAAGTGTCTCTTTTGATAATTCGGAATCGGGAAGGGGAAATTAGAGGGTTTGGCTCATGGTTCTAGCCCGTCTTCTTTGTACTGGCACTTTCCTTTAAAAATTTTTCCCCCTAGAAGTGTCTCTTTTGACAATTTGGAATCGGGAAGGGGAAATTAGAGGATTTGGCTCATGGTTCTAGCCCATCTTCTTTGTACTGGCACTTTTCTTTAAAAACTGCATTTATTCCACTGTTTATCACTTTGAAGACAGATCAGAGTCTCGTGCAAAACTTGTTTGTTCCCTGGACTTCTGCAGGAATTTGCTAGCCAGGGGTGGTCGCTTCTGGGGCATTCTTTTTGTGCCCAGGGTAAAGATTTGATTTGCAAAGTAAAGATTACACACTATTATTTGGCATAATACTCCTTTGGTTCTGTAATATTCTGTCCCTGTTCCAAGTGTGAATTATTTTAAAATGTTTTTAAATTGTATGCTTTAATACCTGATTTGCATGTTCATTTCCTTCCTGGCAGTTTGTTCTTTCTTGACAGTATATGTGAATATCAGCACATACACTTCTATAAGTATTCTTTATGACACATTAAGATTATGAGTTTTCATTTAAGTGCTTCTGTAGTGCAAAGTAAGCCTCAGTAGTGAGTTATGGTACACATGTAGCTGCCTGGAGGATACACAGTGATATTAGATTTCTCCATGCAAGTCATAAGGCAAAGTAAAGGGGAGGATCTGGTCCATCAGATATATTTTTCAAGCTTCTGGCAGGTGTCGCACTGCAATGTCAGTTAAAATAATCTTGAATGGGAATCTAAACTCGGAGAATAATTCTTGTCATTTATTTCATAAAATTTGATGCATTCTTCTGTACATGATCAAATCATACACATCTCTACCATGAACTTTGGGGTTTGTTTTATATTGTACATAATCGTGGAGGAGTAAGAAAATGGTTTCTGTTTGTAACATAATGCAAAAAGGTGTAACTGGTAAAAGTGATAAATTTTAAGATCACTCTTTGCTGTATACTAAAGCATACAATGTAAGCTGTGCAGCTAGAATGCTGTCAGTTTCCTGGCAGCATGAAAACTTTGCAGAACAGTACCTCTTTGGCAACTTAAAGGCTTACAGAAGTAAATCCTTGCTGGCCAGTTTTTAGTCCTCTTAGAAAAGAATTAAAGTGCTATGCCTGATTTAAGTGACAGCAATTTAGCCATCAATAAAACCTTCAATACAGTATGATTTCATGTCTTTGTTTTGGGTTTTTTAGTAAGAACAAAAAAATCCTATGTATTGAAAGTTGAAGTAATTTAGCATTAAAGTGGATGACTTGTCTCCCATAGTAATAAATATTTTTGTAGGTCAGCTGTAATGGAGAGGAAGTACTGAGGGCTATTTTATGAAGAGCTTCCTATCTACATGAAGGGATTAGCAAAACACATGCAAAATTGTTCATTAATTTTCTCTAACATGTTTAAAAATTTGAAACCTGTGGAGTAAACTGAGGTCTGGGACAGGTTCTGGGTGGGACCTGTGTGGGTGGGAAAAACTCACAACTAACTTTGGTGTGTGTTATGGGGAGCAAATGGAAGGAGTATTTTCTGTCCATGGCACATAACTGAAAATTTAGTCACGGTGAAATCAATGAGTTTTATCACTGGCTTCTGAAGTCAAGATTTCCCTCAGTGGGATGTTTTGTTGTTTTCATTAAGCGAGTTGGAAAAAACCAGCAGTTTGGCAGATCATGTGCATAAGTATCCACACAAGATGCATTTTTTTTTTCTGTGTGTACAGATGCATCATTCTTTTTCAGATGAGGTTTCTAAATTTTTATTAGGACACCAGAGAAAATGGTGAGGATTTGGAAATAAATGAATGTCAGCAAGCCTGATCAGCTGAAAAAAGTCAACTTGCAATTTTGTTCTGTAAAATTCAGCACTAGATTAGCAGGACTTGAAACTAGCATAAATGACTCTCCATGAAAGCTGTGCCGTAAGCAGAATATGCAGTTGGTGAATCACTATTCATTTGGAAGCAAACAAGTCTTCAGCTGGAAGGAGACTGAAGGCTGCATGGAGTGAAGCTTTTTGACTTGGTTCTTGTCTGGAGTTTGAGAACTTGGCAGGCAGGGAGCTACAGATTCCACCAGTGTTCATTTAGGTAGAGCTTGCCACTTTGGGAGACTCCATCTGATGCTTCATTAATGGCAGCAGCTAAGAATCAGTTTTCTGGCTTTTACATCTTGAAGCCTAATGAATTTAGTTCTGTGCACTGGCTGAAAGCTGGCAAAAAAAGCTGGATGAAAAATAAATGTCCATCCCTGTCTAAAGATGCAACATCCAAGAATTCTGGTGCACAGAAGGCAATCTGCATTTTTAGTTTTGATTTTGAGTAAGGTTCTGTAAAGAAGCTCTGACTGCAGGGCTAGAAACATGTAATTGCTTCTGTGAACACTTTTGACATGCATTTTTTCTATGCTTCCTTACCTTAAAGTTCGTCAGGAGTCATTCAGTATTGTAATTTCATCTAGGAGGTGTCAGAAACTTGAAAAATATCAGCATGAGCATTCAAAAATGTTGATGTTGGAAATTACTTGAGAGGTTTTCCAGCAAAATGACCATATCTTAGCAAGAGAGATGCAAATTACCTTTTTAAGTAGTGTATATTCTACCAATTGCTGTAAAGCAGCAGTCAGGCATTTTTGAAGAGGTATGAAAAACTCTATAGGGTTTGCTTTAGGTGGGAGCTATGGCGTTTCTAGATGTGGGTTTGTTCTTTTCAAAATGTTCTGTTGAAAATCCTTTGACCTCAGGGGTTTGCAGGATCCATCCTCTAGATGATACGGATTTTCCTTTGCTGCATGTGTTGAAGCTATGTAGTATTGGCTTTGTAATATATAGTTGTGAACCTCTAAGTTAGTGAGATGTTAACTTCTTTCAGGTGCATGTTATCACCGGGCTTTTGTTAAACTTTCTTCAGGGTTTTTGTTTTGAATATGAGTACATAAGCCTCAAATGTGTATCTAAAGCATGAATTAATTGGGACACTTGCCTGCAAATTAGACCTTTGCAGTACAAACAATAATTGAGCTAAACACTTGTGCCCAGGTAGGGGAGTCTGAACTCACTGACAAGAAAACTACAGTTGCAAGTAAAAAATAAATCTTAAGTTTCCATGGATTTGGGAAGAATGTGTGGTGCTGGTTTCTTTCTTCCCTCAAACTCCACACCTTACACTTGTGTTTGGAGATGTGTAGATAACTTGCATGAAGCCTTATTTCTGCCAACATGTTTTTTTGCAGCCTTTCTGCTTTACTTTTGGGGAGAGTATGTGTCCTTGCAAGACATGTCACCTTTACTCTTTCTGCTGTGGTAACAGCTCTTGGGTTTTTGGATACTGCAAATGTCTTTTAAACATGATTTATCTTTATTTATTCCAGCTGATGCATTGCTAAAGGGAGGGTTGAAGGGTGAAGCCCTCCAGTGCAAGGGAGAGTCAATGCAGCATCAGTATGAATTATGAATACCAAGGGCTATGCTTAGAGAAGAGAGAGACTTCCTACAGACCAGATAAGAAAGAGGTGTAATTAACTGAAATCTCTCAGGGAGGTGAAAAGGACAGTGGAAGAACAAAGGCTGGAAGAGATGAGAGCCATGACATCTGGAAGGAAATATTTGAACACATGCTACATTTACCTGGCAGGCTGTAGGGAAGGAGACATTTCTGGGTTAGATGAGTGCTGCATGGGTGTAAAAGAAGGAAAGGGAGAGAACAGTGTGCTGGTGTGGGTGCAGTGGGTGGAAATGAAAAGGGGGCATCCTGATGCAAATTCTTTTGACGGCAACCTATGAACGCAGTGCTGAGAGGCACTGGTGTTGCATGCATCTTGCATGGTCCAGGGCCCTCATGCTCTAAAGTATATCTGGAGATACTTCAGAAAATTCTTTGGCACGTGAAGAATTGCAGAATAACGTGGAGTGAGGAGCCTGGAGGGTTTTGCTGCTGCCCTGGGAATTTTACAGAGGAAGCACTTGTAAGTATGATTCTAAACAAGGCTTAAGAGTAAAGCATGAAGAGTGAAGCCAAAGTTTGTGTTGTGAATAGCTTAAAAAGATAGTGGTGCTGATTTTACAATTGATTGAATATCAGGATTACCTTGCAGCACTGAGTTTGCTTCTTTCTGACAGGGAAATGGTGAGCTGAGAATGAGAGGTGAGTGTATAGTTAATAGAGTGTGATGCTGACAGGATGCATTGCTGTTGTGAGGCTATCCTGTGATAAATAAGGGCATAGCTTGTGCAATCAGAAAAACTTGGGTGCAGCATCCAACAAAATTTTTTTTCACAAGAAGACACCACGAATCTTAACATGACTTAACAATTTCCAAGTAAATCCCCTTGACAAGCAAGCTTCCTGCATTGAACTAGGGATCTGCTCTCAATAAAGCAGCAATATAGAATATGAATAGAAAAATTCCATACAGGAATTCAGACATGGCTCCAACTGCCAGATGCAGCAATATAGAATATGAATAGAAAAAATCCATACAGCAATTCAGACATGGCTTCAACTGCCAGATAAGTCAAGTTTCATGTCCTGTAAGTATATTAATACTTACCTGCTCATTCCCTTCCTTTTCTTCCCATGCAACAGGGTAATGAACATGCTTCTTTAAAAGAAAGCTTGGCAATGCAAGCCTACCAGAATCAATCAGATCTATTAATGACTTGGTTCCCTTTGGAACTGAAAATCCCAGTGAATGAGTTTTATTACTGCATTTTGCTCCAAATCAATCTTTAACAGGAAATTCAAAAATAACTAGCAAGTCAAACTCATCACGTTAGCTAAATGGAATTATAGATAAAAATGGTTTGTGTTAATTAATGTGTATTTCTCGTGTTAGCTAAATGGAATTATAGATAAAAAATGGTTTGTGTTAATTAACGTGTATTTCTTGTCCTCAGTAAACCTTTTTTTTTGTAATTCGTAATCAAAGTTTTACAAGTCCTTTAATTACCTAAGGGGAAAGAAAACTACTTCTGCTGTTAGCCAGTTTCCTAGTGAGGTTGGTTCATGTGGTTACCAGGTCAATGATGCAGTTTTTCTGCAGCTATTAAAACAGGATAAACCTGCTTAAAATGGCACAGGGTGTTTCAGACTTTCATACCCTGAAGAAAGTGTCTGCATGCTTTCCAGTAACAGACCTGGGCCTTATGACAGTGCATTTTTTAAAGTAGTGTTCTCTCAGACAGGTTTCATTGGAAGCTATCTCTAGCCTGTATCTCCAGCCTGGTTAATTATGACCTGGTAACTCTTATTTTTGTTTTCCCCAAAACTTCTGGACTTCTTCTATCAACAGCATCCCTCTGAACCCTGTGAGATTCTCAGCTTTTCTGGAGAGCTTCACATTGCCCGGGAGCAGTGTGCAGTGCTACAGATGGCTCTTCCAGGTTCCTCCACGGCTCTGCCTCACTGCTTCAAACATGGTGACTGAGTTGGTGGCAGCACTTTATGTTGGGAAGTTCTTGTTGGAGACAAGAAAATACTGACTGGCTAAAATCTTATTTTCTTTCCTGATAGGCAACCTGATGTTGACAGAGAACTCTTCTGTCTCCATCCTCCTAACTCTTCTCACATCTCTTCATTTTTACTGAGTGATGCTCCTAGTGATATGGCACACTGTATATAAAATGCTGTAGTGGTCACCAGCAGCACTTCACACTGGTCTTAATAACAAAATCTGACAATGACTTTTGCATTCTTGGCTGAATAAGGGAAAGTATTAAAGCCTAAGGCTGAGAGAAACCAAGGAAACCTAAACCAAATTCAGAAAGACACTCAAGTAAATCATGTCCATGGGCTTTTTATCTTTAACCTCCTGTTCTGCTCAACATCATGCTCAGTAACAGTTTATTAGTCTCAGCTTACTCTAGGGTAACCTGAGGCTGACCCAGTTGAGACTGTCCTGGCAAGTGCTTTGTACTGGTGAAGCTGAGCAGGGGGAGATGTAGAGGGATACCAAAATCTTTCTGCTAGTGAAAGGCTGTCCTCCTTGTGACAGGAAAGAGTCTAGCTTCTCTGAGTGTTTCACAGTGCTCTTTAGTGTTCTTAATTTTGTAATCCCCATAAGTAGTTGCTATGAACAGTGTAGTGAAAACATCTAGTATTGCAGGTAATACTGATCTTAACATTGTGGACGGAACTAAACTGTCTTAAAATTGTCTTTGGGAATATTCCAGGACATAGAAGGCTTGCCATAACATAGTATCTCTTATTGTTAAGAAATCATGGACTAAAACCCCTATCCATAATGGTCACAATGAGGAAATAGGAGAACTCCTGAGAGTATTGCATCTCCACTCATGCCTTTGAAAAGGATCAAAAAAAAAGCAAAGCCTGTATGTTGTTCTGTTCAAAGAGAAAACAGAAGGGGTGGTGGGATGGGTGTGTTTTAGAAAACTAATGGCCAGAGCATAAACATCTGCATGCTGTTCTGCAAGTGTGCCTGGCATCCTGCTCGTGCCAGGGCAGTTCATTTGGAACAGCCAGGGTGGTAATTCTGGACTTCAGAGAGAGACCTGCCAGCTGTGAAAAACAAAACCAGTGATTGTCTGTGGGAGGCACCTTACAATTAACCACCAGGAGACAGCACATCTTGACCTAACACAGCTATGGCTGTTCTTACCTCAGGGCAATATTGTTTTCACACTGTCCTAGCTTTAAGGTATATCTGTTCACATGTTTTTTAACATGGTGCATTACTCTGGTGTAGACAGGACTGAAGTAACGTGGTGGAATTTAGAAATCTTCCTCTATGAACCACATGCTTTGCCAAGTACAGGAAACCTCATACTCTTTCATCTTCTCTCTCCCACGGTTTTTGTTGAAAGGTTTTCCTGCACATTCTCAGATGCAGTTCATGTAAAGTCACTTCTCTCCCTCAGCAGTTGAAGGGGAGTAAAATCAGTATTAAGCAAGAGAGGGTAGAAGTAGTGTTCACTGAGACTTTACCTGGGAAAGATTAAAAAGTATTAGCTTCACTTTTTACTGTTAAGCAGATACAGAGTTACAGAATGATTTGGGTTGGAAGGGACCTTAGAGATCATCTAGTTTCAACCACCTGCCACAGGCAGGGACACCTTCCACTAGACCAGGTTGCTCAAAGCTCCATCCAGCCTGGCGTTGAACACTTCCAGGAATGGGGCATCCACAATCCCTTTGGGCAACCTGTTCGTGTGCCTCATCACCCTCGCAGTGAATAACTTCTTCCTTAAATCTACTGACTCTCTTGCAGTTTAAAGCCATTACGCCTTGCCCTATCATTACATGCCCTTGTAAAAACCATCTTTCCAGCAGGGCCCCTGTAGGTCCTGGAAGGCTGCTATAAGGATATCCCAGAGCCTTCTGCAGGATAAAGAGGCCCAGCTCACTCAGCTTTTCCTCATTCAGGAGCTGTTCCAGACCTCTGCTCATCCTTGTGGCCCTCCTCCAGACTTACTCCAACAGGTACGTGTCTTTCTTATGCAGGGGTCCCAGATCTAAACACAGTACTCCAGGTGGGGTCTCATGAGAGTGGAGTGGAGTGGAGGGGGAGAATCACCTTCCTTGATATGCTGGTCACACTTGTTTTGATGCAGCCCAGGATACAGTTAGCTTTCTGGGCTGCAAGCACAGACTGCTGGGTCATATTGACTCTCACATCATCCAGCACGCCTAAGACTTCCTCATGGCTGCTCTCAGTCCACTCGTTGCCCAGCCTGTATCTGTGCTTGGGATTACCCTGACCCATGTGGAGTATTTGGCCTTGTTGAACTTCATGAGGTTGACCTCTGAAGCCTGTCAAGGTCCATCTGGATGGCAACCCTTCCCTCCAGCATGTTGACTGCACCACACAGCTTGGTGCTGTCAGCAGGTTTGCTGAGGGTATACTCAGTCTGACTGTCTGTGTCACCCACAAAGATGTTAGGCAGTACTTTATGTTGAGCTTGGATAAGCCCCTTGCAAAAATTCATTTGATAGCTCAGCTATTAACATTCCTTTTCAGATTTCCTTAGGCTGCTGTGATTTCCCCTTGTGGCAAGGCTGATTAGGGCTCTGGTGAAGTAGAGTAAAATTCTACTTTCCTACCACTGGGCATACCATGTCCTCTCCCATCCACAGCCTTTCCCTTCCAGGGAGAAGGGAGGTGGTGTGCAGAAGCCCAGACACAACCATCTGCACCCAACCCAGAAGTCTGCTGCTTCCTCCAGCCACACCCAAAGCTCATTTGTCCAGTTTGCTCATGAGCAGAATAAAAGAATTATTTGTTGTCCCTCCTGTGCACCAGAGACCAGGGAGGTGGGCAGGGATTATCTGATTTTCCCTGATTACAGGGAAAGAAGGAATGGTTTTCTTTTTTCCCTCTGGCACTTAGAATGAGAGAGGGATCACCTGCTGGAAACACAGAAGTTGTGTTTATTAAGTCAATCTTCTAAAATTCACTGCAGGGTTTCTAGAAATATGAACTTTAAAGGTGCTTTGCTGACAGCTTTTGTTTCTTCTGCCTGAAAGCAACACAACAAGAAGGATATTTGATCTATCATTTGCTACAATGAGCATTGAAAGTGGAGCTGGCATTTTCCTCCACCTTCCTCCAAAGAGAATGATGCATTTTTTTTGCCTTGGAAATGGGACTGGGCAGCATTGCTGATTCACTCCAGCAGGTTTGTAAACTTTGGTGAGATCAATGCAGTTCAGGGAAAAGAAACTCTACAAAGGAATATAAAACATGACTGGCTTTGCTCACTGCTTCCCTACGGCAGTCATTGTGCCCAGCAAGCCCTGAGCCTGAGCAGTAACTGAGCATAGCACGATGGGACCCTGGCCTTACAGCTGACTGTAGGGCTGTAGTAAGGAACAAGCTTTGCAGGTAACAACTTGCAGTATCTTTGCTGGTTTTGCATCTAGGCTGCTGGTGTTGAAATATTTTTTTCCCCCTAGGGCTGAAAGTGGTCTAAGTCTATCAGCACTGGTGGCCACGCTCAGATCAGGAGGTTTCCTCGCAGGAACAGAGTGTCCCACCTCATCTCCCTTTCACAGGGACAAGTGGCAGCAACAGCAGCTGTGGCAGTGCAGTATCAAGTATTTGGAAACGTATCCAGCTGTTTGCTGCCTGATTGTTGTGGTTTGAGTCCACTCAGCTGGCAGCAAAGCACCAGGCAGCTGCTCGCACACGCCTATCCCCCTCTGGCAGTGTGGGGAGGAGAAAATAGAACAGAAGTCTTGAGGGTCAAGGCAAAGAGCAGAGAGATCTCACTCACCAATTATAGCCACAGGCAAAAGACAGACTTGACGGAGGAAACATAATCAATTTAATTTAAACAAAACACACCACCAATTTACCAACTGGAGTACAACAGCAACAATTACAAGCCAGTCTTAAATATACCTTCTCCCCACTATTACCTTCTTCCTGGACTCAGCTCTCCTGTCTCATACCCCCAGTGGCACAGGGAATGGGGGTTGTGGTCAGTCTATCCTTTGCTGTTTCTGCTGCTCCTTCATCCTCAGGTGGAAAACTCAGAGTCCTTCCCTGTGGCAGCATGGCATCGCTCCCACAGGAGACAGTTCTCCACAAACTTCTCCAACTAGCTTGGATCCTTTCTGCAGCTGTAACCCTCCCAGCGATGGACTGCTCCAGCACAGGGCCCCCTCCGAGTCACAGCCTTCTTCAGTGTCAATCCCCTGCTCCAGTGTGGGGTCTTCCACAGGCTGCAGGTGGGATTCTTCTCCAACACCGATCTTTAAGGGCTTCGAGGGCTCAGCCTGCTATCTCACCAGGGTCCTCAGGGGGCTGGCTGCTCCAGCATGCCTCCCCAGCTCCTTCCTCACTGACCTGGACATCTGCATGGTTGTGTCTGTCCTGTCCTACTTCTCTCCAACACAAAAGTACTTGCAAAACAAAGGAACTTGCCCACTGCATTTTCCACTCTTAAATATGTTGATGCAGAGATGCTGATTGGCTCGACCTTGGCCAAAGGTCCTCTTGGAGCTGGGAGAGCTTCTCAAAACTTCTTGCAGGAGTCATGCCAATAGCCCCCCCACAGCTACCAAAACCCAGCTAGACACCAACCCAACACACCAATTATTTGTTCTTTCTCCCATCTTGATAAAGGGGTAGTAGGCCAAATTAAATGTGCCAGATCCAGCCAGGCCACAGCTTTGGCCTGTGCTGCCAAATGTGGTTGGGGAGTTGAGCTCCACCAGGCACCCAGGAATGACAGTCCACAGCTGCCATGTTCCCAAAGCATTTCTGGTAGTCATGGTGTTGGACTTGCATCACTTCTCCTAGAGCAGTGTATTCTGGACTCCTGGATTGAAATCCTGGAGCCTTTGAATCCTCACAAGGTCAATTCTGGCTGAAACCCTGGGACAAAACTGGCTATGGCTGATGTTTGTAATAGCACAACTTCCCCTCAAAAAGCCCAGCCCAATCTCCCTTCTCATTAAAAATTTTATATCTTTGTGCCAAACCTAGCATGCTCCACAACTTAACCAGCTACTTTGCATGACGGACATTGAGCTAGAAAAATAAAGCATATGCATATTCCTGAGAAAATAAATTTTGGGAAGCTAAGTTTGCAACTCCAATTTCACATTCTATTTTTCTCATCTTAAATGAAGCATCAGGACAGCAATGCTGTGAGCTGCACTGTGTGCATGTAGCAATCCTTGCTGCTACATCCCATAACGGGAGGAGGAGAAGTGTTGCTCATCGTATATTGTTTCCTCTGAAGTCTCCTTTGCTTTGGCAAGATCTCTTCATTGGCATTTTCTCTGTATCTGGCTCATTGGAGACAGGCATTTGTTTTCCACTAGTTGCCTCAGTTAATATGATCAGTTTGTTTCTTATTATTCTCAGACACTGCATTTTAAATTAAAAACCAACACATTCTTTCAATGGTCTGATAAACTGTTGGAAGATGATTTGCTCTCTTTGCCTGATGCTCTTCTTTTCACTCATTTTCCTTCATTTTTGCTTTTAAATTAAAAACCAACACATTCTTTCAATGATCTGATAAACTGTTGGAAGATGATTTGCTCTCTTTGCCTGATGCTCTTCGCTCATTTTCCTTAATTTTTGCTTCATTCCTTTTCTTTGAGCTAGTCTTGCTCAACCACACACCAGGTTTAATGTGTCTTCATGTGTGTTGTGCTGCACACACTGTGAGGATGAGGTTTGCTGTTTTCCACCATTGTGCTCTCTGAAGGAGAGCCCAGCTGGCCTGTGTGCTGGGAACAGGACGCTGGAGGTACTGGGGACAGGATGATAGGTAAAAAGAAGCAGCATTATAATCTTCTAAATACATGTCTTAACTGGCTGCCTGACCCCTTCCCACCTATCTTTACATTTTTCACATCTGTCCTGGGGTTTTCTCCCTTAACAGAAGGAAGTAGAACAAATAAATCAATCTGTGTGCACAAGAGAGTAAGTACTGAGAAATGATGCTGAAGTGAGATCTTTCATGTGCTTTTTGTGCCCTATAAACCCCCCACAGAAGTAGGGCCACAGGATCAAGCCTCCCAAGTTTCATATTATAAAGTTTCTTTTATGAAGCCCTTAATTTTTTCTCTCTTCCTTTTTGCAAAGATTTAAGCCAACAGATAAGTCTTGCCTCATAGCCCAAAGGTCAATAAATCCACCCAACATACACCTGTGGGGAAATTAAAAAGTTACATTGTCCTCATGGCTGCATTTTCAAAAATGTCTTTTCTCTGCCAGTACTTTTGGTCATAAGCCCTTTGCACCAAATTGTGCAGTCGGATTTGTGTCTTGAAGCTCTGCTAGTAATAACAGAGGAGTTGATTTCTACCACACCGAGCAGTTTCATTTTTCAAAGTATATTCAGTTACAATCAGTTAATATTAATAGAGGTGAGGCAGAGAGGGTGAGCTATGTGTGATGGGGTGGGATATTTTCATTTCTTTTAAAATGTTCTGTACCACTTCTTTCCTGTCCTCTCCCAGCTCAGAAAGAGATGGACCAAGGGATCAGTGTTTTTTCTGTCTAAACATCCAATAAAAACTCCAGTCTGATCCACTTTCTCATTTTTGTTCCCTCACTTTTTCTCCACATTTCTTCAAAGAGGAGAAAATACCCAGGGTGAGATATTAGCCCAGTCGTTTTTTTCTTTCTAACAGAGAGGGCAAATAAAGCAAAGTGGCTTCTGAACTTAGACATAAAAAACTCCCTGTATTGAATGCTTGCTTTAGATCTATGTTTTGAAGAGGGAACTGCATCTCCCATCACTTTGCTGAAGCTTTTACTACCTGAATTGGAAAGCCAGTCACAAGTTCACAGAGGAATAATTTAGTGGGAAATCAAAGTCTCCCAAGAGAGAATCTTTACATTTTTTCTCTTTCTCCTTCCCCAAAAGATACTTATTTTCTCAGTGGTCTCACTTTCTTGGGGAGTTACTTATCTGCCACAATCTGCTGTTCTCGGATACCCCATGTTGCTGCCTGTGCCTCAGGTGCACAGGAGAACAGGCTGCAGCCCCTGTGCCATCACCCCTGTGCCATCACCCCTGTGCCATCACCCCTGTGCCTGCCTGGCCACGATGCCCCAGCCAGCGGCAGCTGTTGGTAGGAGCCTACCTATGTCCCAGCCCCTTGCAATCCACTGTTTGGTTTAGGAGGACAAATTGAGGCAGTTAAGGTTAGCGCACGGGGGCGTGATCTGGAGCAGGAGAAGTGCTGACCCGAGTCTCATCCTCTGGCTGTGGGGCAGCTGCCTGTGCGGAGGAGCAGCAGAGAGTGGGGAGAGGGGAAACGGGCACCGCTACTGTGGCGGCTGGGCATCCTCTCGGGGTGGTTCCCTCTGCTCCGACTCACTCTCCCTGGAGCTCAGGTAATTGCCCTTGGACTCACTGAGAAGACTTTCAATACATTTCCCTGTCCTTAACCTTTCCACTTTATAGTTTATTTCTTGTTTCACAATTGACTGCGTTTGAAATTGGACGCGGAGACACATATGAGTAGAAAACCAAAGTACAGGTCCCAAACCGTGCTGTTACACGCTGTTAATGGCAGGGCTGGCAGCCAGTGAGCTCACTTGGTTATGCCAAACCCAAATTAGACAGTACAAACCCTGACAATTTGGTATTATTTTCTGAAGAAACTATTCCAAGTCTCATTTTCTAGTGGGGAGAGAAGACAGGATTTTTGGGGAAAGGGATAACTTCCTTTAGCAGTTGAGCAAATACAGAGCATCTGCCTAATATGTGCTATGCATATCCAAG
>NW_008583514.1:0-11290 GCF_000691845.1 Merops nubicus | reverse complement strand
AGGGAAAAAGGTTTATTTTGGAACTTAGTGGATGATATCCTGTCCCGTTAGAGTAAATGGGAGATCTGCCATTGACTTTCAGTCAGGCCAATGTTTTACCCAATACTTTTAACATTTGTTTTTATATGTTGTTCTAATCCATGAATGAACTAAATCCCTATAGAGAATATTGTTCTTCTCTACCTTGAGGGGAGTAATCTTCATTTGTTGCTTATTGTACTGGGGTCCTTGGGAAGAAATATAGATGGGAGACTCTTTACTATGTTAACAATATATACTTTATCTTTTATCTCTCTTTTGTATAATCTATCAACAGCAGCATTACACAGAGGTTAGCTGAGAAAGGAGCACAGATGAGAAGAAAATGTCTGAAACCAGATCTGAAGAGGGCTGAAGTGATGTTGCCTGGATGGGGGTTGTAACCCAAGCAGAAAGCAAAGAGAGTACCTTACCCTTTGAACGTGTCTGTCTTAGGCTGTTCCAAGTCTACAATCCAAAGGCCTGGTTGGGTTTCCAGTCTCATTCTGGCTGGATTTCTAAATGCTCAGGACAGCATTAGCAGCAAAAACTTTTTTTTCCCTTTGTTTGTTTTTGGGTTTATTTGTTTTTTTTTTTTCTGTTTGTTGCCTGGCCAGGAGAGATTTTGATGAATCCTTCTAGAGAGGGACCTTGTCATTTCATCCAGGCCTTTGCCTCCCAACAGCAGGTTCATTCAACACATTCCTTACAAAGATGCATCTTCCATCTGATCAGAAACTGATACCCGTGGAGAATATGAGCTGATTTTAATAGCCAGTGAGTGCATAGTGCCTGCACTCCACAGTCTGCTTTGGCCACCTCTTACCTTGACTTGAACATGTTAGTTTTGGCCCATGAAGTTCCAGCAATCTGAGAGAGCTTGTCCTTTCCTGGCCCAGCCACAAGTTAGTGCTGGCCCTCAGCCTGGAAGGCTGCTAATGTGAGAGAGAAAAGGGGTAGCAGGAGAGCCATTTTCTGTTCAAGATCTTTGACTTGGAAACTTGCTTTTTCTTGGTCAGAACGTCTCGAGTGGGGTGAATAAGTGGTTTGGAGCTGAGGGAAGGGGAGAAAGAGGATAAAGCTAATGTCATGCTATTTTCTGTTGCAAGACTATTGTTAGCAGGCAACTGGGAGAATCTTTCATTATTGTAACTACAATTGGTTTAAACATTCAGTGAAGAGGAGTAAGAAGTGGCCACACAGAGAAAATAAAACCATAGCTAAGATAAAGCCTATGTAAATCAGAGTGTGAGAAGATATTACAAGCAACTGGTAGGAGAGGGATGTTGGTGGTGACACTTGACTGTTGACTGCAGAAGTCCCAAGCCTTTGCTGACAAATCTGGACTCCCCAGCTCAGGTGTGGAAGTAGTAGAGCTGTTCAGGTGGTATTTGTGTGCAAGTAAATAAGCTTGTTTTTTCAGGGCAACTTGGGTGTTTTCCACACTTGTGGTATGACTAATTCTCAGCCACTATACTTCACTACCACACAACTGAGAGCTGTCTGTATTTCCAAGTGAGTCCTACAGTTATGACTGTGTGGCTGTTATTTATGCAATGTGAAAGGTGTATTTTAAATTAATAAGAAGATTTAATTTCTCATTGCAAGACACTTGCATCTGTTTAGCAGCCTAACAGTGTGCATTTCTGCACAGTGTACATTCTTCATTTCCCTGGTATACTATTGAGTCCTGGCTTCTAGTTGGTACTTCTGCTATGGCTTTGTCAGACAATTAATCTAGGCAATAACAGCATGAAATTGTTGAGGTAAATAAAGCATTTTGGATAAGTACTTTAGAGCTCAAGCAAAGAAGCCCAGGAGGATACTCAACTCATTCTGATTTCCTTTAAAGATTATCTTGGCCACAAAATACTATTATTTGTCCTTGCAATATGATTTTTTTCTGGAAAGCTTTAACACAAGTACTCTTATATCATATTGTCTTATAATAAATTATCATGGCTTGGCTGATGTTCTGGTTTAAGTCTGCTCTAAAACAGAAGGAATTAAAGTAGCCTAAAATAGCAATTAGAAGAGCGATTTGAGGGTCATGAATTATTTTGTATTTCTGTCACTAGTTCAGGACTCAGGTCAGAATACCTTGAAATCACAGGATATCTTTTACTGATTTCAGTAGATTTTGGATTAGGTGCATTCAGTCCAACCTTAGACAAGTCAGGTGCCTTCTGTACTTGGGAATGATGCTTTGCATGCTCTGCTTACTCCTCTGACAGGATCACTATAGAGCTTCATTCATTCACATCTGTAGAGAGCTTTAGGACTCACAAACAAATGCCACGTTTTAAAGTACAAGCTGTTATTTCAGTGTAGATTAATTCATTTTAGCTCCCTGCTGGCTGCCAACAATCTGTTTAGTGCAATGAAATCCTGACAGCCTGTGTCAACAACTGAAAGCAGCTCTTTCATTACAGAGAGGAAAAAGAGAAAATGCAGACGTGGATTCTTCCCCTTACAGAGAATTTCTTTGTGTATGAAAATAAAAATTGTGCCTGTCATGTGAAAAGTCCCTCTCATAAAAGAAATGCACATTAAATTAAAACTGCTGTTATTTTTTTCATTCCATTGCAATACAGACCCCTCCTGGTTCTTGATGAAGAGTGAGGTGAAATATTACACGACTGAGCTACAGAGCAAATAGCGGGCTGTTCCAAGTGCGTAAGCCAAAATGAGCATTCAGAGAGAGATCACTGTGTCATGAGCTCATGCTGGCAATATGTTTTTTTCTATGGGTGTAAACTGAGATTTGAGCCTGAGAGAGACCCTATATTGAGCCTCGCAGGAGCACTTTCATGTGTGTTGTTTTCTTTAGCATCAGTGAGGAAGCTGCAAACTGCTCCCAGACCTAGAAAAATACCTATAGCCCTCAGCAAGTCCCACTGCCTGATGGTCTCCTCCCCTTCCCTCCCCAGCATGCAGCAATAAACTGAAGATGGAGCCAGAGATAAGACATCTAGATTTTACTGAGAGGACAACATCATTCTGCCCTGCGTAACTATTTGGGTTTGTGCAGTGGTCTGAGAATCTTGCCAGTTTTCACTTGAGATGTGGTGGGCAGGTGCAGGGATGAGGTGAGCAGGGACCAGGACGTGGTGGTCAGGGCTGGGAAGCTGAAAGGCAAAGTGAGGTCCCTTGCGAGGTGGGCAGGGTGCAGACCCCACTGTCCCTGCCCCTGTGTAGCAGCAAGGAGCCCACATGAGTCCTCCCAACAGCTGCTCTTCCCGTGCAGAGTGGGAGCCCCGGGGTTCCTGCTGTGGCACCCCTGAGGAACTTCCCCTCCTGGGGCAACCAGCTCAGAGGCCAGCTGCAGAAATGGGCTTTTTCTGGTTCATGTGAAGGAAAGATGATGCCCTAGGCACAGCCCAAAGCCGGAGATCACCCAGTTTCTCTGCACTCTCTGTCTTCAGTCAAGTACTGTGCTGCACAGGAACGATGGCACTGGAGTTCACTACTATATTTTATGCCCTTCTCAGTGCTGGTTTGTTTCCGCTAGACGTGAGGCACTGGGATTGCTGGTAGAAATGCCTCCCCTTCCAGGCAGTTACACCTCCTTGCACCTGAGCTCTGCTTCCAGCACAGTGTGATCCTTTGCTCATCCATTTCTCCACCTGAGTGCTTTACTATTCCTTTTAAGAGTGCCATATCTTTCTTAATGGCAAAGCTTGAAAAGTGTAGCAGTAGTTTGTTTCCTTAATGTATTAAAAAAGGCAAGATACTCTTATTGGAAAAGATGTATTTTAAAATAGATGGACTTTTCTAATCCCCAAAGTGCTGGAACACAGTTTTAGAGTATGACTGAGGCCATGAAGATCCCGGTCCTGGGAGAGGCCATCCCCGGATGTGCTGGCCCTGAAAAGCTGCTTCTTCCTACTTTTTTTTGGTTGAGTTCATTCTGATTTCAAACACTGATTTCTATATTTACTGCTGAATGACACATGAAAGCATTACAGCTCATAAACAGTTAAAGGTAACACAGTCAAAGAGGTGAATATTCAGGAATATGACTAGGAGTGATGAAAAATTTAAAAAGTGATTTCACTGACAATTCTATGTTGGGGAATTGACAATTCAAATGACAATTCCAATGTTGGGGAATAATCTGCTTTTGTTAGCAGTGCAACCTCCACGTTAGAAACTAAAATTACTGCTGTGATGCTGTTACCTCAAGCAACTCATAGCTAAGGTTTCAGCTACCAAAGGAAAAGACACCTAGCTAAAATTGGTAGAAGCCTGGGTTATTTTATTCTTGAGCATGCTAAGAAAAACAGGTCATCTGTCCACTACATCTAGAAGAGGCTGGGGAAAGCAGGTGGGGAAAAACATGCCAGAAGACACTGCCTTGGGATGTGGGAGGTGTGGGTTGTTTTGCTGACTCCCTGTGTGACTGTGGGCACTGAGCTCGTGCACAGCACTGAGCTCCTCGCCTCAATGCATTCACTGTGCAAAAACACTGGTTTGGTTCTAGAAACTGATGGTGAGGTTGTTGGGGCTTTTCCACCACATAATCTACCCCTTGGGTCTGTTATTTCATGCTGGGGACCCTCAGGGTGCTGCTCTGACACCTTCAGCTGAAGAGCAGGGTCAGCATTACCTAAGGGCTCTTTGTCCAGTGGAGGATGCAAATGTGCCCTTTGGACACCTAATTCAGTATCTGTGTGGGGTCCTCTGTGGAATGGCCGTAATGAACTTGCTCAGCCCTGTAAAGATTCTGTAAAAATAAACTCTGCAAAAAAGGATGAGGACTTTGGATAATTCAGTGAGAGCTCCATAAAAAAAGATTTTCCTCCACAGATATGGAGTAATTGGAGGAAGCAGACAGAACTGCTTTTAGATGCAGCTTGTATGTCCTACATTAAAATAGGCAATCAGCTTCTGTCTCTAGCACTCAGTTTGGTTTAATTTCAAGCAAATAGGATCCATTAATTAGGATTTGTACAAATGTGTTTTCACTCACAGGAAAAAATGGACGCTTATCCAAAAGCTGCTAGGTGCTCTACTGCCACTCCGTGAAATGAAATTAGCAGAACTAGACAGCAGCAGTTTACTGCCAGCTGCCAACAAACCCGAATGTGCTACAGCAGGTAGCACAAACATCTGCTCCCCTATGGCTTCTAAGGGGTTTCACCCCATCCAGCCACACCTCCAGCTGTCACCTCCCCAAAGAAATGCATAGTACTGCATAATACTATGTGCCCTGAAAATCAGCAGGTCAGAGCACTTGAAAAATAGGGCAAGGAGGATTGTTTTGTTATTGTGTATCAATAGCCTTGTTTTAACAGACTCCTTAAGAAAACAGGAAAACCCTTTAGGATCATAATTGTGGTAGTGTCAGCTAGAGCACAACAGCCAAGACAGGCATCCAAACAAACTCTTTATGAAATTATCATCTGCAAAAGGAGGGCAAAGGCTCAAAAACTGCTGGTGAATTAGTTGCTTTTGGTATTGGGGTGTGTGTGTGTGTGAGAGAGAGAGAGAGAAAATAGACAGGGGCCTTAATTCACACGTGGATTACAGTACACTTTACTTTTAAAAGCAAACCCTTTTTCTGATTTACAGCTATTTTAAATAATTACTTAGCTCAAACCAGCAAGGGAATCAGTTGGCATGGTGGCTTAGTATATTAAGATAGAGCTTTATGTGTCAACCCTCTCTCTCAGTGCCACAAGTTTGAGTCCTCAGCAGGGACTTCAGCTGATGAAGTGATAGCAGCAGGTTTCCAGATCTCAAGCACACTGTGTGGGCTGCTTTTCTGCAATGAGGGCAGCTGCCCTGGGAAGCTGGATTTTCATAGATGTGAAAGCCAGAAGGAACAGTCTAATCATTTAGCCTGACTTCATTTTACTCTGTAATTCCTGCCTAAAGCCCTGGCATTTGTGGCTGAAATAGAATATGCCTGTCAGATGTCTAATCTTGATGTAAAGACTGCAAGTGACAGAAGATGTATCTTATACCTTGACATCCTGCTGGAATTCATCTTGCTACTTGCATCTTGCTTGCAGTTTGAACTCCTGTTAACAAACTTTTTACTTCCAACTACTGTATTTTGTCTTGCTTACATCAGTGGATCTGTGCACAGTCTTAGCCAACCTTAGCACCAGTTAACTGACATCCCTGAAGGAAAATCTGGGAAGAGCTAATTCAGAGCAATCCTATACTTGATGACTTCTTATGTCTTCAGACATGGTTATAGTGGTTTTGTTTTGTTTGCTCTCAGCCAACTCTCACTTTTCAAAGCTTCAAAGTTTAGAAAGAGAGATATTTTGTAAGTGTAGGAAATGCTAGGATATCGTATCTTGTAGATACAGAATAACTTCTCTAATGCTGCACTCGTGTCCCTGAGTTAAGAGGTTGCATCCAGATGAAGATTATCTGTAGATTCAGAGCTCCTGCAACTGTGTTTGGTCATTGTATACTTTTGGTATCATCCAGACAAACACATCAGATAATAGGATTTAGATTTAGTCCTGTTGTGTTTCTTATGTCTGTGTTTTTTCTTTTGTTCTTCTACACGCATAGAATTTGACTGCTGGATCTGATTACAGGTTGTGATCTGATCTATTATTGTGTGAGAAAAGTTGATAACCTAGATAATATCATACATTTTTTTAATGCAAAAAAGTCAAGGAATGCATTATATTAAGGAAATATTAAATCTGACCTGGAATTCTAATTTATCAAGCTTTCTAGAGCTCACAAGTTTTAGAAAGACCACTAAGCTCTGGATTTAGTGGTGGCAAACAGATGGCAAGACAGCTTTATGTGAAATGCAGCCCATGTAGTGGGACGTTCTTGTGTGTTTATTTCTGGCCCAAAAGGGTGAACCCTTCACTGTCTTTAAAGGATTGCTTCAAATCTGTTGGAATAACAGACAGCAAAAGAAAGAAGCTTTCCTTCTGTTTTAAAGATAACTTTACAACATGTTAGTTGTGATGTAGATTGCAAACCACATGAGGAAGTTCTCAGCAATCAAAAGTAAGGTCTTTTACTTTTAGATAAATCCCACTGCTAGAGTTACAAAACCTGTGACTAAGTTTATAAGCTAAATGTAGATAGATATATAGATATATATATAACTGGTAAGGATGTCAAAATCTGAACGAACATCTATCTACCAGGACCTAATTTAATTATGTTAATATTTCTTTTCATATTTTATTTCATATTTTCTAGAAACTATGTTCATAAAAGAAGATGAGTCATGTGCCGTGCATAACAAGAAACATCTTCATCCTGCAGGGGATAGTGGGATTAATATAACATGAACAGAAGAACGTGTTCAAATTTTCCAGGCAGATTCAAACATAAGATGGAAACAACGTCAGGACAGATGATGAGATCTGGTTGACAGCACATGGCATAAGTGATCTAGAAATAAAGCTAAGATGAAAATATTGATCTGAGTAATCCTACTGAGACGGTTATATCTGACTGACAAATTCTGAAATAATTGCCCACATAAGGCAGCAACATCCTCTCCACAGATGGAGCAAAGGCATCACAGTACATCTGTAATAAAAGGAAAAGACCCTGACTACTACTATTTGTACCATAGCCTCACAGCTCTCAAAATGAAAGCCTTTCCTACCTCTGAAGACAGACTCGGGTTCATTATTTCTAATCCGAATCTGGCAACAACATAATTCTTCACCAGTGAAGGCAAAGGATCTGTTCCACAGCAAAATCAGTTCTGCAAATTATTTTGTGATCAAGAGTGAAGGAGTGACTACCACCACCACCAAAAAATCACTCTTGAATATATTGCACTATATATAAGGAAACCAGTCCTCCACATAGCTTTCTATCACAGTAACTGTGACCAGCCTTCACTCATTTCAGCAAATTTTTGCTGCAGCTGACCCCCCTTCAAAGAGGTGTTGCTGAAATCAATATACATGTGCCTGGGTAACTATAGATAATGGAACACTCGGTGCTCTACAAAGTTAACCCTTCCACCATACATCACGTATTGTAGGCTGAACATCCAGAGTGACCTGGCCAGTAAGGCTGTAGGCAGACATTCTTTCTTAGATCCATCTGCAATAGTGGAAGACATTGGTGTTTCCTCACCCCACAGTTTTTCCAGAATGCTGATTTATATGGGATCTGTAATACAGTGTAGGAAAAAAATTCACTGGGCTTAACACAAACCATTGTTTCAGCATTCCTTAAACCAATCTTTTCCCTTAAAAGCAAGCCCACAGAGGATTAGGTAACACCACCTGGTAGGCAGAAATGGAAGCGTGGTGCCTGCTGGCTGGAAGGCAGTAACAAGCAGCTGAGACCATACTGCCTTCAAACAGCACAGGAAATAACTTCATGGAAAGATTTTTATTTTATTTTATTTGCTTCAGCTTTGTCTGGAGCTGTTCAGCCACGCTCGGCCGTCAGCTGGCTGCTACTGCTGATCTGAGGAGTGCTTGAATGGATCCTGTAGCTCTCCCACCCTGCATCAGTCCCCAGTCAGCTGGTTTGGCTTAAGCTGTTGCTGAAGGTGGTTTGCAGTAAGCCAGGGAGCTGCAGAAAAGGAAGCAGTCATGCTGCTTTACCACCTCAGCCATCAATGTCTTCAGCGTGGGAGGGTCACATCTTGAGCTGCCACAGGCAAGGCAATGTTTGTAAGTAGAACTAGCTCTCATAACGATGGGCCTTCACGGTTCTACCAGAGCTGTCTCTGTTTCAATGGTCTTTTGTGCACTAGTATCATACCACAGTTTTAGTTTGCTACAGTTTAATTCTCCTTGAAGGAAAAAGAATTTCCAATTAATCCAGGGATTAAGCTACAGCAAATATTGATTTACAAATACAGGGTGATTAAATTTGAGTAGCGGATGCAGTTATCACTTTCCAGTTTCCTTCCTTGCTCCTTTATTGGAGGTTGGGTCCCTGCCACAAGGACAGCTGAACTGGCACACGAAGCTGCTCTGGGAGTAAGAGTTCACTGCCTTGCATAGTGGAGTAGAGCGATGTCCATGTAGGGCTGCCTGAACAGGCAGGGCTGGAAACTTCAGTGATTTGAAAGTGGATTCACGTGCTGTTCATCTGCGTACAAAGTCAGAGGTGGCCACCTCCAAGATGGGAGGACAGCTGGAGAAGAAACCATTACTGTTACCTGATTGAGCATGCTGGCTCACAGATCCCTTCTAAACTGGAACACACAGGCACTGAGCATTCTCTAACCAGCATCCTTTGCCTTCAAACAAGGTTATGCTCCTGTCTACTTTTTACACAACCAGACCTAGTAGATCTGAGGAGGTACCAAAAGTCTTCAGTACAAGAGCAACCTGTTGAGGACACAGGAGGGAACTAGTGCACTAAAACTTGGCACCTTTGACCCCCTTGGGATAATGCCATTGTGGCAGCTTTCCTCCACGCCTTACGTGATGCCACTTTTCTTTTTCATGTAGGTCAGCATGTCACTGAGAAGAGAGGGAACAGCAGGGGTAGCTAAATATATCCAGGAGACAGAAAACATCTCCTCAAGACTTAGAAACTTCTGTTTGTGATTTGTGGAAGAAAAGGAATGAGGTCATTAACATGGCAAAAGAGAGAGAGGAAAAAAGCTTAAGAAGGGAATGGAGGAAAGAAGAAAAGGCCCAGAAAAGGCAGAAGGACAAAGAGGGTGGATGAACACTTACAAAGGCTCATGCTCACAGTAGACAGAACATCTGTAGTGTCCCAAAGATGTGGTATTTCTGGAAGCATGCTGTAGTTGGGTAGTGCTTTTATAGGACTTCTTATAAAATTGTGCCCTGGTTTCTCAAAATACACAAGTATTGCTGGAGCCACAGATAAGTACATCCATCTTATTTTTCCCCACAGCTATCTTCATCCATGCTGTATCTGAATACAGAGCTTTGCTCTTTAGGCACTGTCTGACCTTGGCAACAGAAGATTTTGTTTAGTTTTTCAGTGAATGTGCCTGATTGAACATGATTCACATGTTTTCTTAGTGACTGCATGGGCTGCATGGGACATGGCTGTTTTTCCAAACTTGCTGTGATTCAGTGGAATTCAGGCATTTTCATATTGAACATCTGTGACTTGGGGAGGATCCATGTGTTTTCTCAATGAATATGAATGAAACTGGCAAGGGCCTCAGCGTTTCCTTCTTGCTTCTATGCTTGTAATTATCACAGTATATAAATATACAGAGGCTTTCTCAGAATGTGCCTAAGATCCAATGAAATCTTGCTTTTGCTCAGCCCTCTGTCTCTGTAAGGAAGCAAGTCAGATACTGTGGATTTGTGCGTCTCCCCTCTTGTGCAAGCAGACACACACTTCTACACAAACTTCAGAACCTAATTCTCCCTCTTACCTTGATACGTGGAATTGTTAGGTCCTAAATAGCACTGGAAAAAAACACTTCTTTTCCCCTTCTTCTCCCGTGTGTGGATACAGCAAGGGCTGTTACAAGTGGCTTTGCCCCCTCCTCGAGGAACGGGTGCTCTGGCAGCAGTACTTGGATACTTTTTCTGCAACTGGGAAAAGTGTCAAATAGCAAAATGCTCTCCCAATTGCCCCTCCCTGGGAGAGGACTGAGCTACAATAACTCCTCCTGCTACTTTATTGTCTTTGTCCTGATTTGTCTGCCCTAGGATGAGTTTACTTTGGTCCAACTGCCAGGCTCTTGCTGGACAGGTGGAAATCAGTTTGGGAAAGGACCAGTCGGAACAGCAAGAAACTGGTAACCGCTGTAGTATTGTACTTAAATTTCACAGAAAGACACATGGTTGGTACTTAGCATTTATATGATGCTGTATATTCTCCGTGTCACTGAAGAAATACCAATTCATCCTTAGACCATTCTCTGTTAGATATGGGAGTCAGAAACAGTGAGAAAGGAAGGTAATTCTGGTCTCGCTGAAGCTGATGGAAGTTTCTACTTTAAAGCTTATTTCTGGTAGATGCTTCCCTGCTGTGCTGAGCACTATTTACTGACCTAATGCTACAGTAACGAGCAAGCCTTTTCATGGAAAACGAGGACCAGAATATTAAGGCGAGAGAAATCCTTGCCGGATTGAGCGAACCCGTTTAGCCTCGCAGAGTTTTGTCTCCTTTAATATTCCGCTCCTCCATGAGACAAGTCTCTGCGTCCAGAGGCAGCCCGCGCGTTGGTCTCCGCTTTTCCCCACCGGCAGCTCAGCCAGCTGGCTCCCCGAGAAACCAACCCCCCTCCGCGGAAGACCACTCCGACTCCAGGGCGGCCCCAGAGCAGCGCCGCGCCATCCAAACTGCGCGAGGTGTCCGCGGCTGG
>NW_008583513.1:37725-46148 GCF_000691845.1 Merops nubicus | reverse complement strand
GACCAGGATGTCGTGGGGCACAGTGTTCTGAGAACAGAGCTCTTTCTATGTAACCAGCTTTGGTGTTTAGTGTTTTGCAATCTTTTATATGAACCCCAGTTTAGGCAATTAACTTTGGCCATTCGATTAGGAATTTGAGCCTAGACTATAGAAGAAATCTCAAAGGCTCTGTAAGCTCCTATTACATGTTCATGCATTTATTTGCTTCCCACTCTCCAGTCCTGAATTTCTTTGATTGTTCTTGTGTTGGAAAATTGTTCAACACAAGATTTTTTTTACAGGAGTTGCTCTCATGAGTTCCAAAGTGGAAAGACTTTCTTACCTGGGTCAACAAATGTTTCCAAGAGTTAGTACCTGAGGTGGTCTGCTTAAACCAAGGTCAGAGATATGTAATACAAGGCAAGATTCAGCAGTAAGATCAAAAGCCCCACACAGGAGAAAATCCTTATATTCTCTTCATGATCTGTGCAACTAAACAGGGTATTTTATGCATCTTGCTCTTTTTTTTTTTTTTTTTTTTATGCAGAAAGGAAGTGGAAAACCAATGTAAAAATTAGCTGTGCCATTCACATTTATTAATAGTGGTTTTATACTTGCCCAGATTTTTTTACTGTACCACTGAACAGTGGATTTTGGCAACTAAGTGGCTCATTCAGACTCATTCTTTGGAGATAGATCTTTGGTTGCTAACATCTCTTATTCTCAAATCATAAACATCTGTGTAAGTGCCTGTAAGGCATAAAGACTGCATAAATTACAGAATACCAAGCTCTGGTTTCTCAGCTTCTGCCATCTACAGCAGAAAAATATTATCATCAAGCTTTATGTCCTTATATTTTCCCTTTGCAAACCAGCAGCCTAACCCATTTAAGCTGTTGGTCATGTTACTTCTGGAACAATGTGTTCCTTTATTTCAGTTTGGGCCCAAATTAATTCAGCTCTAATTAAGATCTCCCACTATACTCCAGTTAGAGATATAGCAAGTTCACTGGGTTGCCAGTAGGTGAGGGACACTGTAGAGCCCCATCTCACAGTCCTGTCTGTACCTACTCCACCTGTGTCTCATGAGCCAACAGATCAGGTATCACTGACTCCCTCTGGATATGTGTGAATGTCCTGTGCCTGGAGTGTGGCAATTTGAGAGGCCCACATCTGGGGCACAGCATCTTAAATACAATGAATTTTATTTCTTTTGGAAGCTTAGAAGCTGATAGATGACAAACAGACCTAGACCAAGGCATTTCCACTCTCCCCTCCACAAATAAATCAGAGAATTACTGGTAAAGATAGTTATGTAGGGAACAGTTTGGGTTTTTCAATCTTGACTTTAAAAAAAAATCAAAAGATAGTTAAAAAAATCTACTGAATTCATTAGAAAGGGTCAGTTTTTGAAGACCACTATGGAAAAAAAAACACAACTGGCTTATGGAAGTTATTTTTAGGAAAAATATTAACAAGTGCTCAGCAAGACCAGGGGAGGCCAAGCTCCTACAAGCAATAGAGTGAGGTTTTGTCTGTGTTTTTCTTTCTGAATGCTCAGCCTCACACAGCAGAAAAGTTTCCGGCTTTCTTTTAGAAACACTGTGCTACCTACTCAGACCCCTGTAAATAAGCTCAAACTCAGCAGTTAAATTACAGGGTTTTTTTAAAAGGCGCAGATTAAAATGGACTGCATTTTTTTTCCTATTTTCTTAATATTTCTCTGCCAAAATAACCTTATATTTTTGCCTCTTGTCTTTATACTCTTCTAAGAAGACTACAGTTCAGGCTAAATAAAAGGTGTTGAACAGAGGAGACTTATAGATTTTGTTGAATAATACTAGGGAAACTACACTCTTCTCTCAGGCAAGTCAAACACTCCAAAACAAATTAAAGTTTCTTTTCAGGAGATAGAGGAAAGATTTTTTTTTTTTTTCCCCTTTTTGAATACAGAACTTTTGGATATAAATACATATGGGATCATTCCTAAATTCAGAGCCAAACCTAAACCTTCTGTGGTTTGCCCAACCCTGTGTTACCATAAATAAACAGTCTGTAAGCTTAGAAATTCAAAAGACAGATGAAAACAGGAGAAACAAAGCAAATCTACAATATAGTGATATGTAAACTCTAAAATTTTGCTGGTGCCATTAAAAACATGGAAAGGCAAAGACACTTTAGATACTGAAATTATGTTTTGAGTACTTTCTTGATGTTTTATATAACTATAACCTAACATTTAGGATTTCTGCATTTTCTTACGTTATCTTTAAGAGTTTTTCCATGAAAATTAGTTCCGAATGCAGCAGAAATATTTTCTTTTGGGTTTTTGAACAGAAGAATGCAAGTCTGGTTCCATGGAAATAATTTCCTAGCAGCTTTGCTTACTAGATCTGTTTAGATAGAATATTAAAAGATTTCAGCCAACAAGGTTTTCAAAGGCACCTAAGGATTTTAGACATATCTCCCTCACCACAAACAGGAAAAGAATAGTACACTGAAGAAACTAGTAGTTCAGCTATATAAAACAGCATTGAAAACCTCCTCCTGTGCATGACAACATATCTCCTGGACTTAGATCAACACTGAGCCAAGTCTTCCCTTAAATTATTAAAGAAGGTACAATTTAGGTACTAATAGGAAAATTAAACATTTCATTGGAAAAAAAAATAAAAGTAAACACATAAATTTATTTTGATGCATTCTAACCTGTTTCATGCAATCATTCATTGTTATGGCTTGCATTTGCCTCATACTTGCATATTTTTTCCTGGAATACTGAACAGAACTCATACCATAAGTGCTGGCTGTAAATGGTAACTGTAGGAAACAAATAGAGATCTAAGCAGATGGGGATTATGCAGAAGCAGCCCTGTGTCGGTGGAATAAGTTACCATCCTCAGCCTGCCACCAACTGCTTACCATGGCGTCATCTCAAAGGTTATCCAATCTTACAGCAGAGCTGAGGAAGGGAAAAATACTGTACTTACTGCAGTCCAGATAAGACAAATAATCAAAATCCTAGTCAAGATAACCTCATTTTGACTGAGACAGATTAGGGAGCTTGGATTGGACAGGTGTCCCTGGGGGCATGCAAAAGTAGGAGCCTCCAAAACAAAGTCAAAGTCAAGGCCCCAAAAGCTATGTCTGCTAGCGTGGAGGGATCTGGAACAGGATATTTATCTGCAACCTGATACACATTCTCCAGGCCTTGTCTTCCTAACACAAGCAGTTGTTGGGAAGTTGTCAGAGGGATAGGGACAAATGGAGTGGGAACTGACTCAGGGAAGTAGCCCCGATAGGCTATGTTAATATTCCACATGCTTTTTTAAAGCCATGCTTGTGCTGGTAGATTTTACTGGACAGGAATTTTTGGGGATCCCTGTTATGTTTGGACTGGTTTGGTATACTAACTATACTACAGCTATTATACTCCCTTTCCTCAGTCCTTCATTCCTGGTCACTTGTTTTACAACTGACTGTTGCACAACCCAGCTCTAAACCCTTCACACAAATGGCTTCGATATAATTCCAAGTGCTACTCTGTTTGGTTTTTGTTTTTTTTTTTTTTTTCCAACTAATGGGTCCCCAAAATTATATGATTTGGAAGTCTGGTTTTAGTCCATCACATATGGACAAAGCTTTTCCCTTTTGCCTTTCTTTCTCCCCCAAAATACTATTTTATATTGTTCTTTCTCCTTAAGAGTCATCCTCCAGACTCAGGCAGGATCATTTTCAATTCTTCTTTGTCTGCCTTTTTATATTGCACAAAGCCATCAAAGGGTCTAATTTTTATATATGGAACTTGTAAGCTATTTTGTGTCAATACAATGGGAAAACAGAGCAAGTAAAATTTTAAGAAGCCTCAGAAAATGAGACTGAATATTAGAGATTAAACAAAACAGAGTCTAATCTAAGTGTCTGTCTACCCAGAGAAGATACATTCTTTTAATTCTGCAGGTTAAGCAGCTCAGCTCCTTCATCCACAAATGTGTGGAATTCCTTAGTGTTCATGCCAGTTGTTATACTACACTGTACCTTTGAAACTGTGCTTTCCACTTTTTGATTAAATTGGCCTTTTAATAGATTAACAGATTAAAGCACATATGTATCAGACTAGCAATTGTTGATTCTTTTAGTATCACAAATAGCACGAGTTAAGGATGGGGAAAAATAGTACCATATAGCAAGAAAAAAATACCAACCCTTCCCAGAGTCAGGGAAGTGTTGCTAAAGCTTTAGAGCAGAGGACTATGTCAACAGATTAATACGAAGGATTTTCAACATTGTAAAAAGAAATCAGTTATGCCAGCCTAAGGAAGAAGGAAGACTTGGCTGGAACAGGACTGATCCTGACATAGGATGGAGTAACAGAGTAGGAAGGAACAAGAGTGGCACAAAGAGCAAGTAAAGTAACCTTGAGAGCAAGGTAGTCTGCTCCTGCTGCTATAAAGGAGATGGTTTGGATAAAGAAAGAGAAACAAAGAGACTGATGCTTCTTGTGAAGCCATGCCTACAGTCACCGTCATATGCCTTCAACAACAGCCTATACACAGAGTCTGGGTGTAGGCAAAGCAGGAAGCAAAGCCAGGGGTTTTTTTGCTGCTCTTGACAATCTTCTAGACAACTACCTATTCTGCCCATACTCAGACACCTGATCAGCTCTTTGGATCTCAAGAGGATTCAATTCCCAGATTAACTCTTCCTCTAATGTGAGAGATATCTATGTACTTTGGGGGATACTACTTAGATGTCTGGTTTCTAGATGAAGGTTTGGGTGGAACTTCAGGGACTTTGAGTCACTTCCAGATCCTTTGCTCTGAAGACTCAGGAAGTGGCTGCCTTTCCTGGCTTCTGCTTCTACTGCTATTATTTTCCCCAACCCTTATACTGCTGTAAGGTTGGACAAGATCCCTTGGGAGTCTAAATGAGGTCAGGGACAAACTCTCTCAGCCAAGGATAGCACTTCAATTTTATTCCACAGGAGACAGTTTAGCTTGAAGCTTGGTCTCTTCTGCCCCAAATTTGTAGAGATCCAATATGCAACAATTTCAAAAGATCCCATATAGTTCAAGGGCACTCTTATTCAGCATTTAGTTATGGACCAGACTGTAGTAACAGAAGAATTTTAGCTGGCCCCCAGAGTACAGACATCATCAGTTTTATGCCCCAGAAACCCTTCAGGAGCATATTTTTAGCCTGTCTGAGCTTCTGTACCATCCCTGAAAGGCATTCTGTTATGAAGTAGATAGCAAGAAAAAAAGCACGCACTGCTGACATGCAAGGGCCCAGAGCTGTTATTAAAAGAAGTAAATCCCCCTCAATCTCTCTCAGCTATTCCTTCCCCTCTCCTTTACATAAGGATGTGAACTCAAGACAGATTATTGCAAAAATACAAACTGTTGAATTGTCAAGGCTGATGCATAGCAGACCAAGGCTACAGTTACACCAACATAACAGAATGGTTTTAGAGTGAATTTTCTGAATTTGGACGACAACCAGTTCAGTCTGGCCCTGTCTATATCCTCAAAATCCAAAACAATGTGCCATATCCAAACTGCCTATTGGGAGTTGGACTTAGGCACATGCTACCTCCTAGACTATGACTGGGAATAGTTTGGGAGACTATTAGTTCTCCCCTGCTGAAAGTATATCAAGTATCCTTATAGAGCACTGGAACAGGCTCCCCAGGGAGGTTGTGGAGTCTCCTACCTTGGAGACGTTTAAGGCCTGTCTGGATGCGTTCCTGTGTGACCTGCCCTGGACTAGATGGTCCTGCTCTGGCAGGGGGGCTGGACTCGATGGACTCCAGAGGTCACTTCCATCCCCTAACATTCCATGATTCTGTGATCTTGCTGATAGTTTAAGAGATTATTACATTTCAGTGCTTGTGCTCGGACCCTGACACAGTTTAATGTATTAAAATTGTTCTAATCTGACTACTCATTACAGAGATAATTCAAAGCGAGTCTGGGGTAGAAATTACAGTCAGTCTGATCACAAATGCCACATGAGCAATTGCATTCTTCTTGCCTCTAAATCAGGCTTCTCAACTGGACTTCATCTCCCTTACTGTCCTGTAGCAAAGTAGTGAGAGGGTAGGCTGTGGTGACCCATGGGAGATGCCATCCAGCATAGCAAGCATTGGCACACACAGATACGAGGTACCCAAACTACATCACGCAGCTAAAAGGAAGCTCTCTAATTACTGCTATACATTGTTTTAATCAATAAACTAAATGTTATTCTGTAGAGATATTCAGACTGCAAAAAGCTTAATTTGCCATTAAAAATATTTTGACAGAAGATTTCCTGTTTGTTTCAATGTGTCACAGTAAGTGACTGCCACAGGGCAGAATAACATTGCCTAAAGCCTTTCTCCCCGTGGCATCCATTCTGCATGCAAGGCAGATGAACGTTTGCTTTTCACTCTCTCACATTTTCTGCCACATTTCCTTCAAAGCTTTATTTTCCTGGCAGTTCTAATTGGTTACATTTTAATCCTTATCTGTCACTTCGCAAGAAATTTTGCTAGTTCACCTGGTAGAAGGAAGAATGATTACATGAGACATAAATTGGGCTAGTTTCAAACGAGGTACCTATCAAAATATACTTGCTGCCTCACAATACACACACCAGCTTTACATTGCTCTCATTTCACTAAAGCAGTTAGACTCATGTCTCCAGCCAGCCTTAAGTGCTTGTTTAGAATGGAGCCAGGGCCCAGCTTTGCTGAGTGGAGATAAGCTTCAGTGACACCAAAAGGACTCTGGTTGGTGAGTCACAGGGGAATCTCTTTTTAATAAAGTGATTTCAAAAAAGGTAATAGAACAATGTGAGTTCAGCATGTGTTCTACTGTTTTGATGAATCAAGGCTCTAGGGTACTATTCAGCTGTCCCTGTTCCCAGTGAAACAACACAGTCTACATACAATGAATCAATGGAGGTATGAACATGAGAAATATCTCTCATTTCTTGAAGCAAATAGAATAAGACTAACAGGTAACAGAAAAAGAAGTATGCACTCTGCCCTACTGAACTCAGGATGAACCTTAGTCCTGATTTCAATAGGTCTAGAGTGAAAGTCCCAGAAAAAGAATCAGAAAAGCAAGAGCTGAATTATCGTGAATTATAAAATGTCTGGAATTAAATAGAAAGAAAAGAGGGAGAAAACAGATGGAGGAGAAGCTTCATCAGGATTAAAGAATTAATCTAATCTGGCAAAAATTTGGACAGACTTCATAAAAGAAGAGTTGAGTGATGGAATGTAATTAAGTCAGAATGGAGCCCAGTGATTCATAAGACTTTGACAAGACCATAGTAAACAACATTGAACAATAAATAGCAATTTATTTCTGAAAACTTTAACTTTTGCTCAGAGCAAGGTTGCTTAATGCCTTTACTGTTTACTTTCTAAAATACATTTGGAGCAAGATAACAATACAAGACAGGTAAGTCTCTGTTTAACTTAATACCAAACAACAATTAAACTGTTATAAGCTAAAGTCTGAAATTACTTGGTCAAAAACATGTAATATTGAAGTGGCTCTGGATTTTGAAAAAATCAGGTGCTTCCTTTGAAAGCAAATGTTTTGACATGAGGAACATTTTGACGTAGAGGAACATTGCCTGGCTTCACCCTGCCTGCCCCTAAATAAACCAGCTCACAAGTTTAGGAAGACGAGCAGGCAAACTGTGGTCCCATACTGTAGGTGGGATGGAGAAAGAAGAAACAATTGTGAGAGGTGGGTGAGTATCAGTTGTCCCAGGGGCAGTGGAGGAGACCATGGCCTCAGCAACCATGAAGAGCCATGAGGGAGTCAGAAAAATGATGTGACTCTCAGAGGTGTGATAGCACTGGAGGTCCTGTTCCCCTAACTCACCCAGTAAAATATGATTTCTTTTCCTTTCGAGGTTTTGGTTCAGCACAGGTTGGTTTGCAATGGCACAGTGAAGTCTCTGAGAAAGAGGTACTCCAAATCACAGATCTCTTGTATCTGTCTTCAAAACCTCATTAACCTTCCCAAGTCCTTCTTCACCTTTTTCCTTCACAATCCACCCTCACATTGCTATAAAAGCTAAATTTTACCACTGCCAACACAAAAAGAAAATGCTAAACGGCACGTACATGGCAAAGCGTGGAGGGACCATGACCCCCACAGCAAGGGTGGCCTCTGTGGGAAGAGGTTAGGGCTGCCCTGTGCCAGAAGCAATAGTCATTTGGAGGCCAAAAATAAACCCATCAGCAAAGTTTGTACCACCTCTGTGAGAACGTGTTTGTAAAGGGGCGGAAAACACTGGAGAGGAGGAGGAGAAAAAAAAAAGAAAGAGCAAGAAATTGCAGAGGGAACACAAAGGCCAGATGAGGAGGAGATGCTCCGTGGCGAAGAAAATCCCAAAAGGACTGCAACTCATGGAGGACCCATGCCAGAGTAGAGGGAAAG
>NW_008583513.1:0-37694 GCF_000691845.1 Merops nubicus | reverse complement strand
TAAGAAGGGCATCAGAAAAACTGCTGTGTTGTGTATATAAACCCCCCATGCCAGTTGTTGCCAGAATGAAGGGACTGAGTACAAATTGTGGTGATAAGAAGCGAGGAGAGGGATTGAAGGAGTGAAGCTAAGCCTGGGAATATAGGAGGAAGGATGTTTCCTTTAAGTGTGTAAACATTTGTTTGGGTTTATTTTTTTTCTTTCCCAATACCCTAATCGGTATTCTAATATTTTTATTAATTGACAATCAAGCAATCTAAATTCCCCAAAGTTGAGTCTATTTTCCCTGCATTAGTAACTGGCAAGTGAATTCCCTGTCTTTATTCAATCCATGATTATTCTTGCTCTCTCATCCCTACTATTTTCTTCCCCACACCATATGACTGGTGAGGGGAGTGAGCAAGTGGCTATGTGGGTGCTTGGCTGTGAGCCAAGGCCAACCCACTACAGAGGCATTGTCCATCAAAATGACAAAATTCAATTTTGTATACACTCTGTAGAAGAGATTGGTTCAATATAATGTTCAATTACTGTATCTCCCATGTGATACTAGGGTATTTGGTGATTCAGGTCTTTCTTATAGAGGAAGTTCTTTTAAATTAATATATTTCAGAAGGAGAAATTGAAAACTGTTCTTATTTCGATGTTTTCGTGGTGAGGAAGAGATGAAGATCATACTTCAGTGTGATTGCACTGGGAGCACTGGGGTTATTCAAGATCTGACCACAATATCATTCAGTTTGGAATCTGAGTCAAGGTATTCTGTGCTAACAAAGACACATAATGATAGTACATTCAGGTAAAACACAGGAGACAGACAATTTCTCCATCAAGGAGGTTAAAGAAAGAAAACCTAAGGGGTGAGTATCTCCCCACTATAGCAGAAATAGTCTTCAGCATATAGTTGGACTTGATGATCTTAAAGGTCTCTTCCAACCAAAATGATTCTAAGGTTCTATGATTTTACAATACCTCTCAGGTGCTAGAATATATACAGAATCATGCAAGTACCATTCCAAATTCAACTGCAGTATATGATAAATGCCAAGATTTTAATGATGTTTGCTGGTAGAGAATGTAATACTGGCTTATTTATAATTAAAGTTTATCAGTAAGGAAGGTGTGAAAATTACAGGATTCTGAGCAAGGAGTTTAAATATATGGTTACTTTTCTTGCCTCTTAAAATTGCAGTATTAGATTATCTCCCATCATTAGGGCTAAATAGATGTTTTACATTTAAATCTTACACAGTATCTGGGACCAAGAAAATGTAGAAATTAAACTGTGTGTTGTGACGAACTTGTTCTCTAAATCAGTCAAAAATTTAAGGTTAGAGGGAAAACATCTTTGAAATTACTTGTTCTTCATCATACAGTAGGTCAGTGATGGAAACAGTAATAAAATTTGGATCTCTTAAGTCCATATCAGTCACTTAGTCTGAAGAAACTGTGCTTCCATCTTACGTAGTGTTAATCTGGTGAGTTTTTATTGGATAAATACACAATTGCCTCCAGCCTTATTGAATTCATTCTTCCTTCTAAAAGTAGACGCAGGTCTGCTGACTTGTACTATTGGATTTTTGATGTGGGTACCTTTTCCTAATAAACTTCACTGTGTCTACCAGAACATTTTACACAGGCTACTAAACATCCATCAGATGGAAATGATTCACAGTCTTTACTGATTAGGTCATATTCAAGCCAGTGACCTAGAGTTGAAAAGCACTGACAGCTTAAATTGCTTTCTACCATACGGCAAACAGTCTTATGCTGAGATATAGTTGAAAGATGCAATTTAGCATGCTTCAGTTTTATATGCACCACTTTCAGAAGAGCTGCAACTGTTATCTGTTGCAGCTTTAAACCCAGCCAAAGTAAAACCTTTGACAGTTCACTACTTACAAAGCAGTAACCAACCAAATATAGTTATGAGGAACTGGGAATGCAGACATTTGCAGATCCACAGTGATTTTGTGGTTTTTTTTCAACAGCTGCAGAGTTTTGTCGACATACCAAATGGTTCATTTCATCTTCGCAAAGTTTGTTGATGTTAAGATCCAGAGACAGAAGAAAAATCTGTGAAAGTATTACAAGTAATGTTGTTGTAGTTGCAGCATTTGTGGTGTAATCAAGTCTGCTTTGTGTGGTTTGAAGTATTTCCAAATCAGGGTTTTATGGGGTTTGTTTTTCTTTGGTTGATTCTTTTACCAACTGTAATATTTGATAAATGGACATAAATGCTATTAGCCAAATTATCATAATTGTTATTAATAATGGCTTTCTAGATGGCATCCATTGTAAATTGAAGTGGAAGGTGATGTGGTTGCATGAATAAACTTCTTAGGAAATAATTACAGTATCTTCCATAGTTCAGAAAGAGAATTCCTGGGCCTAGCATATTATATACTCTAAATCAAAAGGCAATAGATCTGCAAGACAGAACTACTTTTCTGTCCTTCGCTTATAGCATGCATTCAAATATGATTTTCATTCAAAATAGTGTATGAATTTTCCCTTATATTCACTTCCAAGGGTATTGAGTGAAAGCAAATTTTGTTCAGTTTTGTGCAGACCTGAATATAAAGCACAGCTGTACTTGACACCTCATTGTTCTCCTACTGAAAATACTTTTATGGTGTTTGTTTGAGAAATGTTTTATGCCAGCTGCAGTGCCAATGCAAGGGGGTGGGGGTAAAAAAAAAAAAAAAAAGAAAGAAATCACACAGAACAGCAGAAACCAAGTTTTAGGCCTCTGCAACAGTGCTTCAGTGCTTTCTGTGAATACAAAATGAAACTTCTGTTGCTGTCTCTCTTCACATTTTACCATTGGTAACTCCATTTACTCTAACAAAAGAGACCATAAAGAGTACTCCATATCTAGGGATGTTGGCTATGCTCTCTAGTATACTATTGATGTGCATATAGAAGTTCCTTCTTTTATGCCTTGATTGTAATGCATAGATAGTATTAGGGGACGTATTTTTCCCCAAGGATCTAAAACCAAATTTGTTGTTTCAGTGAAATGGTGCACGTTACTAAATGTGGATTAAGACATCAAGGCCAGTAGTAGTTCAGAAAGAAAGTTAATGTAGGGATTAGGGCATTAATTTCATAACTACTTTCCTGAATGATTCTATGCAAACATTGGTATATTTGAAAACAGCTTAAAGTCTGTTTATTCCCACAGTACAGACTAGGTAGAGTCCTAAATTATAACCTCAGTAGAGGTTACGTACAGCATCTCCATACAGGCAGAACCAAGGAAGAGCTGAAGGATATGTTGGCATTGTGCTGATTTGGTTGTCATTTTTTCTTGTTTTACCCCCGTAAAAGCAATGTACATTTTGATTTACAGCCTGCCAACATCACTCTCAAAAGCTTTTGCACCCTACAGCATAATGACTGCACTCCTCAGTTGAGTATCATCTCTGGAGTCACTAATAGATGTTTGATTGGCCAGCCAGAAGTTCCCAAGATTACCCTTGTTTAGGTATGACAGTTGTGAGAAGCCTCCTCTAATCCTCACAGTCTTCCCTGAAGACAGAGAATAACCTTGCAATGACACCAAGCTCCCTCAGCACTCTTAGATATGTTCCTTCTTGCTGCATGGACAGCTGTATGTCCAATTTGTTTACATGCTTATTCAACCTTTCTCTACTGTGGACAGTACTTCATAAACCCACACTCAGGGATATGGAAGGCACAAGGTTATAAAACAATAAACATTGAGCACCATGGCCTTTTCCATGCACTTTATCTCATTGAGCAGTGTGCTCGTATTTTCTTAGGCTTCCTTTTGCTGGTGATGTATACACAGAAGCCCTCAACCATCTGCAAGTCATGATGTCTCCTTGTACTAATTGTTGATCCTGAGAATGAGGCCACCTGCTTACAGCAGAGCTGACCGCACCAAGATGCCCTGGTAGGACCCAGCCATCCTGCCAAATTAGTGGTAGATAGTGTTTGCCAAGTTCTTGCAAAAACCTGTAGAAGTTTCAACAGTATGCAGAGGTGTGGCCAGACTGAGTGTGATGACTTTGATCCTGTCCATGAGTGTATGCTGTGTCACAGTCAGACAAAGACAGCCTTGAGTTCTCCATGCAATAATTAAGCACCTAAATGAAGTTACCATAGGCAGGTCACTGAATAACTAACCCATGTGATTCAAGGAGAAAAGGAGTAAAGGTAGGTGTTCACAGTGCAGAGAGGCACTGTATCAACAACAAGATTTTGTCCTCTGAGGAAAAAGAGTATAAACCTGCCTGTTAGAGATGATGGTGCACTCTGGAGAACAAGAATTTCACATATTTAGCTTGTGAACGCTATCATTCTATCCACACAATGTCCCCTGTGATCACTAAAGGCCTGATAGATCAGGAATTTATGTTCTTTCTAAATGCAATAGTTGTAAACACTGGTATGGACACGATACAGCATGAGGTGTCCTGTGCTCTCTTCCCCAAGATTTCCTTAAAAACAAAAGCAAAAGCCGCCAAACCCCTCACTTCCTCTTCTGTTACCTAACTGGTAAGATGTGAATCCTATTCTGTGATTCTATGAATCTAGATTCCATGATTCTGCGAATCTAGATTCCATGATTCTACTCACCTTAGCTTTTAACACTGAAGCTTCCCAAGCACCTAACATTCCTCTTCAGCAGAGGCCTGGAAGTGCCTTTTGTCTTGGCAGAACTCTGCATAACAAGGCCTGTATTGTCATGTGCTCTCAACCCCAAAATGGATTCTAGAAATTAGACCATATTCTCTCTATCATCTGTCTTTAACTGTTTCACAGGCATGCTCTGAATGCAAGCAACCAGAGTTGTTCACATACAAAATGGTTCTCTGTCTTCAAAGCTCTGTTTGCTCAAGACACTTCCTCCTTCCCATGCAAAAACATCACTACACTGACATAAAGTGAGGTGTGATTAAAGCAAAACTGAGAGGCAGAATGAAAGGTAGTTAACATGTTAGGAACATCTCATGCAGCAATACTGAAAGAGATTGAGATTGTCACACCAAGAGATTTGAAAGAGTCTTAAGAGTTTGCACTGGTAAGAATAGAGGTCCAGCATTATTAGTTTTGGACAAAAATACAACAGAAACATCTTTGATAAAATCAGTATCTTCAATAAAAACACACATGTTCAATAAAAGCCTTCTTCTGTTCCCCCTGTCCTACTTCCATTGCCATCAGTGGAAAATCTTACTCTTTCCTCTGTATTTCTCTGAATGGTAGCTAATCAGAGAATATCCCTGAAACTGAGCATTCAGTTTGACAGTCTTACTTATGAATATGTTTCTCAGATGCTGAAACCCCACTGAGACTTTTATTTCAGTATGAGTCATATTTCATCACAGTATGTTAATTTAGTTATTCGTTTCCATTGAGGGATTGTCTTGTAGAACACGTCAATGGAAGCCTTATTGTTTCCAAAAGAATATTATGTCATCTTAGCGCAGTTTAGATCCAGCGCCTGCAGCTGCCTTCTGTTTAAGACTTGTTTCATTTAAGTTTATAACATTCTCAGAGACTTAATTCCCATTCATAGCTGCTTGGATCTAGGTCTTTAGTTTTATTATTGATGTGATGCAGCATGAGTTATCCCTCTAAAAGCTGTTCTCAGCTGAATGGTTAAGCAAAACATCAATCCGGCCCCAGGGCTCAAAGCTAATCTTTCAGCTCATTACATTTTAAAGATTGCAAACAGTCAGAAGGCCTGGAATTTATGTAACTTGGGTTATGTACAGTAAAAACATGTAAAAGTTATAGAACTTAATGTTCATATCAGATGTTGAAAAATAATAGGTATATCAGACACAGGAACATAAGAAAAATGTCTCAGAGGAGTACTTAAGGTTATCCTTTGACTAAACACACACAAAGAGCAATGTATTTTCACATAGTTATCTCACCATCTCAAAATGTAATGCATGTTTTTCCACTATTTAACTTTTATAATACCATGCTCTTAAGTACTTTAATAATACTTTGCAAGTTTAAATTGAGTTTCTGAACAGGCTAATTGGTTGTATTGTCCTCATTATGGGAACATGAAAGTTCCTATTTACCTGGGCTGTTAATAGCTTTGTTGTAGAAGAGTATTGCAACTAACACCAAGATTTTGTTATAGAAATATCTAAGGAAGTGCACAGTGACATTTCTAAGTAAAAAGGGAAAAACTATGACAATTCAAAAACAAGACCAAGAATCACATTCCCATGCCTTTGTTTTTACCTTTTAGGACACGTTGTAAGGTATGCACTCAGTGAATAGAATTGCCCTATCAAAATAATCCAAACTTTCTGTATTTAATTAAGAATAGTTATCTCTTCTTTAAGGTAGGAGATTGATGAAGAAATTCTTGTGTGGTCTTCCAGAATGTGTTGTTAAGGAATCATAGAATGTCTGGGCTGGAAGTGACCTCCAAAGGTCAACTAGTCCAACCCCCCCACCATAAGCAGGGACATCTGCAACTAGATCAAGCTACTCAGCGCTTCATCCAGCCTGATCTTGAATGTGCCCAGGGATGGGGCCTCCACCAGCTGTCTGGGCAACCTATTCCAGTGGTCTCTCACCCTCATACTGAAGAACTTCTAACATCTAACCTAAATCTACCCTTTTCTAGCTTAAAGCCATTACCCCAAGCAAAAATGACAATTTCCTAGGCATTCTTTCTGACCTTAAAACTTATAAATCCTCACCCAACAACCTCTATGCTTAAAATAGTGTAGAATTTTTAAAAACACTTTTAAAAATTCTTCTTCATCATCTATGTCATTTATAAATTATCTGCTGTCAGGCTGTAGTGTAACACTGTGGCCTTTTTCCCACTAAAACAGCATACTTAATATACCAGATGCTGCCAGTCAGTGGAATACACAAGGCACCACTTTCATAAGAGCCACAAGAGCTGGCAGACACCTCAGATGCAAGTACAGCACTTATATCTCTCCTGTGTTAGGCATGCACTTGGCCTGGGATAGCTCATACCCCAGCAAACAGGCTGTCACACTCATACCTGGACTGCTCCTGAGTCTCAAGCACACAGGGAAAAACAGCAGGAGGCTGGAAAAGGGGGGTATGAAGAACAGCACATGAGGTGGATGAAGAACTCATGCTATGTTCACTCAAGTAGACGTAAATCCTCTTTTTTTTTCCTTTTCTCAGATGACTCTCATAAAGTCATTTATTCCAATGAACTCTTAACAAAAGCGAAATTAATACTATCATCCTCCAGGATCCCTACCTCCTCAATGTAAAATAAAAGACTTCTACATAGGGCAATTAAATCCAGCTAAAATCCAAATCAGTTCACAAGACCTTGCCACTATATAAAGATCTGTTTTAACAAAGCCCCTTCTGCTGGAATAGGAAATCTGCTTCAGCAAGACCACTCCTAACAATACCTATGAAGATTCAGTAATTGGTGTTGTGGCTCTCAAGGCTTCCAGCATTTTAATGCCCATTCACCATTATGTTCACCTACTCACAAGCAGAGAGCACAGAATTATAAAAAGTTTCATTTAAAATACTGTTCTCAAGGAATCTTTTATTCCCTGAATAGCCATGAACAAAATGTGTCTAAGTTTTTTCAAGCGTATCAATAGATCTGCCCACTAAATTCAGCCTCATGGAAAACAGTTCTCCAACCTCCTACTTACATCAAAATCAGTTTGGGAAGGATTAGAAGCTGTTCTTTAATAACTTAGACCTTTTTAGATACCTGGAGTGAAGAAGAAGAGTTTTGGATTTACAATCTGATCTATTCCCATTGAAGTTAACGGGAGATTTGCCGTTAATTTCCAGAGGAAGAGCATGAGGCCCCAGACTTTCAAGAAAACGATGCAGTAGTGTTTAATGGATTGTGCAGACCTCCTCAGTTGAAAATACCTTTGTGGTTCCAAGTTTCCATCTACCTTTCCTGGATAAACACGGACATTTAGTTCTGATTTCAAATTGTTTCCAACTAACACTTGCAACACAGTCATATTCCCTTTTTGTCTTCTGTTAAAAAAAGAAATACTTAGCATGTTCCATGATGTTAGGAAATGCCAAGGAATCATTCCAGCAAGTAAAATTTCATACATCTAGCTGGCTATGAAAAATAAATAATGACCTTTTCCACATGCCAGCAAATATAAAACTTTCATATTTCCACAGGCACAAGCTTAATGGCCATCTGAGATGTCTGATTCATTTATGAATTAAGCACTGTTTATAGGAGCTGACCAAAGAATTTACTTGATATCACTGAGGAATGCAAAACACATGAGTAAATCATACAACAAAAATACCCACATGAAACTCACCAAAAGTGAAATGAAGTACATGTACACTGATAGGTAAACTTCTGCATGCACACCCACTTCCATGCAATCGTGCAGTCTCAGTCTCCATCACTTCAAACCAATTATTCATTTAGCATGTTACAATATCATATGGGAAGCCTGAATCTGACTCATGTCTCTTTTCTGTATATTGCTCCCTTTCCACTACTCTCTGTCTCTATGTGTTGTGCCTGTGTTTACTATATGACTGCTACCGAGTGCAGATCTCACCTCGTGCCATAACTGCTGTTGAAAAGAGGAGCACTAGTCCCTTGCCTAAAACAGGCATCTAGAGCCACTGGAGAATTGGTTGCTTGTCTGGCAGATGCTCCTGCAGAAGGTGTGGAGCTCCACTGGACATGTGCTATATTTGTCAAACTATAGTAGATGGCACTAAATACTCCAACTATGCATGGGAAACAGTGGACAAGAAATCTATGTTTCTCTGCTAAACAGAACATACAAACTGCTTTAATGTACCCATAGGGCCTCGCTCCAGTCAACACAGGTACCTTCAATGAGAGCTTAATCCCGTCTGTTGTAGATAGCTATCAATAGGTGTGATGAATTAACCTCTGGAAATGCTCATCTCTCTCCAATGACTATGTTTATGTCTGAATCAATAAAGTCATTAAAGCTAGGGTATGTGGTCAGTTTTTGGCATGCAGCTGTCCATATTGCTTAATTTTTACCATGGTCCCTGGTGTAGTTTTGACCTGGGTCAACTAGCACTCCGCAAAACAAGTCTGGACATATTCCAGGAGCTAGCCAAGAACTCTTCCCAACACTGACAAAAGATTGGGCTTGTCTCACTCTATTTACTGAAATAGATGTCGCTTGCATAACTAGCTTAGATGATGTACTTATAACTGCAGCATGGCTCTAGACTAGGTGAGATGAATCTCATCTGGAACAACTGAAATGTTCATAGCTGGCCAGTGACTGCACATGTTCTACTCAGGACACGAACTTTGGTCCTGTGGTTCCAGATTGAGTCAAGGGTTACTACTTCAAAATCTTGCCTGACCCTAAAATGGCTGTAATAGCACTTTTCTGTCTATAGAATTTGCCTCATTGAACTAATTGTTTTACAAACAAGACCTAGCAAAAAATACCCCAAATACACTGAATTAAGCACACCAGGTAGGAAGGGACCTTTAAAATCATCTAGTTCATGATCTAGTCTGGCCATGGCCAGGGACATCTTTCAGTAGATCAGGTTTCTCAAAGATCCACACAGCCTGACCTTGAATGTTTCCAGGGATGGCACATCTACAACTACTCTGGCCAACCTCTTCCAGTGTCCCACCACCCTCACAATAAAGAATTTCTTCCTTACATCTAATCTAAATCTACCCTCTTTCAGTCTGAATCCATTAACCCTCACCCTATCACTACACTTCTTGGTGAACAGTCCCTCCCCTTCGTTCTTATAGGTCCCCTTTAGGTACTGGAAGGCTGCAGTAAGGTCCCCCTGGAGCCTTCTCTTCCCCAGGCTGAACAACCCCAACTCTCTCAGCCTTTCCTCACACAAGAGGTGTTCCAGCCTTCTGACCATTTTCATTGCCCTCCTCTGGACCCACTCTAACAGGTCCATGTCTTTCTTGTTCCAGGGATTGCATTTTAAAATCTTTGTCTACTCATTCTTTCATGATTCTCCAGTACTGATAAAGAATTTCACGCTAAACCAGATATGCCATGATACCTATCAGACCTGATACCATGACGTCAGGATCAACATATTTTCTGGAGGACTTCATCTGGCTGCTCAGAGTTAGGCAGGATGAATGAAGGCTGCTGTGACTAAAGGAAAATTTTCATACGTGTTCTCATATTAAAGATTGCCATGCAATGTGGTAGACAGCATGTAAAACCAGCGTGGACAACGTGTTTTCCTTTGGTCTCTCACACTGGCCATACACACGATTTCCTCCACAGTGACTTCTCAAAGATAGGCAGTCTGGGTGTAATTCATGTGACCTACATTTTGTAGGGTCCTGGTCTCCCCTGTTACTGCTTTGCCATCAAGGGTCTGCCTAAAAAACCACCCCAGAGCACAGGCAGACTTCAGAAGGAAATTTTTGCAAAGCAGTAAGCTGGCTGCTTATTATGGCCTGTTATGTGGAACGTAGTCAAAAGGTACAAACAATCTGAGCGTCTAGCCTGCGTTAAGTGGAGAGTGGGACTTGTTTCACGGTCAAATGCTTAGACTCCTTGGAACAATTTGTTTGATTCCTGGAAGAGCTGACTTGGACACTGAGATTTCCAAGGTTCCACTGGATGCTGCGGAACTCACTGTGGGAGCGGCCATAGCCTGCTAGCCAAAAAATTAAAAACCTGAGGTCGTCTTACTTGTGGTAAACTTTACACACTGTGGCAGGTTTCACATGACTCAAATGAGTCATGACCTATGGCCAAAGCAGTACTTGTAGTCAGTGGTACAAAGTATGTCATTGTGGTTATTTGGCTACTTCTCCCATCCCAGCTGTAGCTGTAGGTAAAAGCTCTCAATGATTAGTTATAAAATACTGGGATAAAAAAAAAAAAAAAAAAAAAAAAACCACAAAGTTTTAAACTGATGCAACATCCACAGGCATTGGTACTGTGTCCCATAAACTTCACATGGGTTTTAGCCAAGGCCCTGCAGGGACGTATTTTACCAAGTGGGCAGGAAAATTCGGCAGTCAGGAGGTGATTATCATCTTTACATAAGCCTCACGTCTGACTGCTGGGAGTAGGAATTCCAGCTGGGAATGTTCAAGCCACTGTCTGTGTTGAAGTTATGTCATCAATAATGTAGCTCTTGGCTGGAGTAATTTCAAATAAAAAAAATTTCTGTAGTTTGTAAAAGTAGGTTTTGGATATATAGTAGGTAGTCTAATGTCTCAGTGTTGCTCTCCAAACATCATCTTTCACTCTAAAGCAGTGTAAAGGGCCAGATTCTCTGTGTGGCTTCAACCCAGATTCCAAAATTGCAGCTGTAAGCTCTGCACAAGGTTAGTAGCCATCTAAATATACTGTTCTCGAGGACCGCACAGTTTAATTCACACACAACCTAGCAAGGAATGGCAATGGACCAGCACAGAGAGTGAATGATCATAAATAAACCAGAACCTCTCATTGGTCGGGTTTTTTTTAAATGTCAGGAGGGTTATTGGGGGATTTTATTAGAAGGGCAGCTGGAAGAAAAAATGCATCAGGTGAAATTAAAAAGAGCAGAACGAGACTTCATAATGCCTCATAATTCACAGTAAAGTTTAAACCAAGTAGAGAAGCAACATCTGATAAGTCTCAGAGTCACTTGCAGGAAAAATAGAGAGCCAAAAAAAGCATGGGTGTATTCTTCCTGCCCTGTAGGAGCAGCAGCATCCTAAAACTGCCACTGCCTTGAGGTTATTGTGCTCAGCTACCAGTGCAGCTGTGGCATATACAACCACTGTTCTAACTTTCTGAAGTTACAAGCAAATGGACCATACTGTGACTCATAATCTGTTGCACATTGACTTTGGAGAGGTGAGATGCATTTTATTAAGCTCAGGTGGGATATAGTCTTCCTAATTCAAGCTATGGATGTAAATGAAGGAGTGCTAGGGTATGGGCATGAATGATGGAATCCAGCCATCCACACTTCTTATTTGTTGGCATGACTCTGGCACATTTTCAGCCAGTTAGTGGTCTTCCAGGCATGGTTAGGGGCACAGGCATGCTCCAGGAACTCTTCCAGTAGGTGAAGTGTTATTTCAGTGGGAAAAAAAAAAAAAGAGTGAGAGACTTTTATGACACGAGCATGGCTACTTTGTGCTACGTGGCCTCAGAGCTGCAGAACAAGCCCTTACTCTGCTCAGTTTATTAGCTTGGGTCTTGTCTTATATGCCTGAGCAAGCACAGAGTTTCTTACTCTCTCTAGAGGTGTTTAAAGCATCCAGCTCTCTGCATGTGGAGAATTTGTAGTATTCTGTCTGGAATTCAGTATTTCACCGGGCATCTATTTGGATAAGGCAGAGAGGTCCACACCTTGATTTGCTAGAGGAGGAGCACCACAGGGTGTCTGCAATTCCTTCTACCTCTCTACAAGCCTGTAATGTTTCCAGCAGAAACCAACGTACAGAGGTCTGATAACATCAGTGTATTCTTAATAGCAGTGATATTAATTAATGACTTATTAAGTATTCCCAGCATAGAACATGTTCAAAAATAAGTCTTTTCTTTGAATTAATTATTATAATAAAGCTGAAGATTTTCTTAACTCAGAGCAAATTACTTGAACAAACTGTATCATGCAGAATAATATTTTGATTGAACAAGTAATTCAAGGCAGAGAAAACCAGCACTGCTTACATTTAGAAAGCCATGATGTTATAATTTCTTAAACCTTCAAACTCACTTCTAACATATTCTGTATTCTGCTTTTGACTTTTCAAAAGACTCTCACAAAACTGAAGAATTTCTGTTTTTAATATAGGTGGCATGAATGCAAGCAACAGTTCTTTTTTAAAAATCGTCTGCATGTTCTACCACACACCATAAACTTCTCTTGGCACCAAACACACCTCCAAGGTTGTCTCAGTTTTAATCCCACTTGTAGCCATGAATATCACTTTTGATAGGTTTGCAGCCCCCATTTATTAACAGCAACAACTGAAATCATTTGGCTTGCAACACCTCTCCAAGCAGCAGCAGTCTTCGTGGTCAGACAAATAGACTAGGAAATGTTGCTCCCCATATGCACAACATGTAGAACACACCTTTATAGGAGCCTTCCACTGATTTTACTGGAAAACGAGTACCTTGAAGGGAATATTCAGATAACATTGTTCACTGCCTGCTTTGTCATTCAGACAAATTTTCATTAGAGAAGAATGTAGTTAATTCCTGTTTATAAAGCAGTAAACATGATATTTCAAATCCTACAGCAAAATATTTCCACAGAAGTATTCTGTGATCCGGTTCTTCCTGTGATATGCTTGAATTCAGCCACGGGAATCACTCAGATCTTGTTAAACACGACAATAAAGATGAGGAAAAGTCTTACGCCACTTCTTTGCTGTAGGACAGCTATGGGAGCTTGAAAGAGGCAGAGACAGCGCTGAAGAACTCTGTTAGCTAACTGATGCTTCATAACTCTTTGTTCCAGCCCTTAAGACTTGAAGTGTTGCCCCTATACCTGCTGGAAAAAAAGAGTATTTATCATTCAGAGATGGCAGTGGCAGCCCTGTCAGGCAGACTTGCAGTATCCAGCATGTCTATAGCTCTTTGAGAAAAGAAAATAGAATGGGAAATCTTCTGAGTCTGTTTAGTTAATAAAGTTCAGACACTGATGAGTGCAAAACAAATCAAAGAGACAGGAAATGAACTCTGTGTGACAGATATTTGTTACACTACTTAGTATAGTGCTAGATACTTCAGTGATAAAGACAGACTGATTCTAACTTACTTATCCAAAGTATTGGGCATCCATTCTGTTTCTGATGTATTAGTCTTTCAAACTTCCCCAACTTCCCAGGCTGACCTTGAGACCACTCTGGGATAGGAAGGGGTGGGCACAAAGGAACTCAAGCTGCTCTTTCTTGTGCACACAGAAAAAGACCTCGATTCACTTCACTATTCACAATTACAAGTGAACACTTTCTATATTCACACACAAAATGGAAGGTATTTGTAAGCAGGACATAACCAGAAATCCCTACCCTATTCCACATCTGGGGGAGATTAAAAGACCATGTGCTTAGATATATTTTTATTTCCTCCTTAGGAAAAATACCCCATCATAAATTAAAAAGCTATTAATTGCCTGCAGACTGGCCAAAAATCAGGTCAATTAAAGTAATAATAGCTTTGGTGTTCAAACAGTTGTAACGGGGTTCCAAAGTTAACAGCCCATTGTAAAAAACAGAGGTGTTCTCACCGTTCTAGTTCTCCTCAGTTGAATCTAACTACAGAGAAGTTAAGACTATGAAATAAGTCTGAGCTATGAAAAATGTCTTTACAGTAACCGCTCAGGAGAAACTCCCAAAACTCCAGCTCTGCCTCACACTCTATGGTGTGAGACACAAACCACTCCCATGGCCCAGCTGCTCAGACTGTCTCACAGGGGAGAGCAAGAAGGAACCTTGTCAGCCATTATTGATTATTAATTTATTATCATATTTTATTGTAGCACTTCTGCTCTGTGACAGATAAACTGTGTCAAGCAATTTATAGGTCTTTTGAACTTCCAGGCTAAAGTGATAGTGGCTATTAAATAGTGAACTGTTACAAAGGAAGCTGAGGCCCCATAAAAGGACTAAAATGGGATGAAAGGTGTATCCACAGATCTTCATCTCATCTGCCACAAACTTACACTACTCCACTGATTTTTGATTAATAGCTTATTAGGGGATGGGTAAAATTTCTAGGAGAAAAGTAAAACCTGTGTTGAAGTGGCACAAGTTGCCAAAACCAGCAGATATAATCTCCTTCTTCTAAGGGCAGATAAACAAGCATTTGGCAATGAATAATCATGGTCATTAAGCGCTGACCTTAACTACCTTCATACTGACAATCCACAGTTATGTGAGGTGAAATCTGAGACATCTTGAGTTTTCCATTAAAAGTTATCAGTCTTCCAAAAAAATTTCTGGGCCAGGTTAAATAAAACTTTTTTTTTTTCCTTTCCACATGCATGCCTTGGCAGGGGGTGGGGGGGAGGGTGGAAATTAAAATTACAGGTACATTTCGTATCACTTTGATACTTAGCACTATTTAAGGAAATTCAGCACATTCCATTGCATCAGCTGTGTGGGTGCAAAGGAGATATTGGCAGACTGATTTTTTTGGGAAAAAGATGTCATACTTGATCTCATTTTTTAGAGGAAGAATCAAAAGGGTTTTGGTTTAGATTTTTTTTTTTTCACTGTTGCCGGCATTGCAAGCATGAATTCAATATCTTGTTAAAGCAGTAATTGCAACATTATTCAGAATGGGTCTTTCTTTGCATCCTTTTTTGTGCTTTTTTTCCAGTCAGTCAGGAGTAGGAGCTGTCCTGGTCAGCATCAACACAAAGGACACCAGTGCTCTTGCCCCTCATCTTCTACTTAATGCAATAAGGGCCGGCAAAGACACTGCCTTCCCACAGAGGTTTCTATACAAACATCTTATATTTCAGCCCTGCTGTTCACATCTCTATGTGTTCATGTTTAAATGAAACTTCTCTTCATCCTCTTTGATGGTGTCCTAGCTCTGTGTTGCTCACATCATTGTGCCATATGTGCAGTATGGATGTGTTGTTCCTAGTGTAGCTGTTAAACCCCATATGCTTCAGTCTGTGGGAAAGAAAATACTACATACGCAATCAACAGGCTATTTCTCATGTAAGTTTTTCTTCAATGTATTAAAATGGATTTTCCAGTGAGATTTAATATTCATTATTCTTGACTTATTCAACCAAATCCTGTAACCGTGTTTGAAATTTATTGTATTTATTCCCTAGAAGTCAGGGGCAGTATGTGCCTCTATGATATGAAAATTCCACATAAATAGCAACCAGTACACAAAAGGAAGTGAGGAGAACATGGTCTCCACAGTCAGCATATGTCATCTGATATTTTAAACTGTTAGCCATGCATACCTTCCTTCTGAAGGTTATTCTGCTATTGTATATTGTGGAATTTAGTACAGTCAAGTAACAGATGATGTAACTTAATTCTCCAGTTCTTCACCTCTGGAGTAATGTTTAAAGTTAATTCCTTATTGTTCCAGAATCAAGCAATATGTAACACAGAGATAACCTAACACCTGTCCTATGGAAAGAATATAAGCCATGAGAAGACATCACAGTAGGCAACTGGTTGACATACACAATAAGTAAACTGTGTTCTCTTCAAGTCACTTAATAATGAATTACCATTTTAAGAAGTGATGCCCTTAAGTAACAGAAGTTCAGGACTGCTAGCTGTTCTTCAGGGTGAGACCTTAACTGCAAATAAATTTTACAATGAGGCTGTAATTCCAGTGTGTCTAGGATAACTAGTATTCCCTGTATGCCTTTGGAGGTGCCCAGGCTAATACACATTATTTAAATAACATGCAAAGGAATATCTGAGACTTTAAACTTTGACATCCATGTTCTCAGTAAAACCACATGGCATTTGCTTTGCAAGCCTGTTCTTGATTTACAGATTGTAGAAGGTACAATCAAATATTATTATATAAATGACCACAGTAAGGTGTTTTTTTAATGTGCTAGCCAGCTGTTCAAAGATACCAGTGTGTATTGTTATCTTCAGAAAAACTGGGTTTTTCTCTTCTTCCTTCATGTGTCCATCTTTGGTTTTTTTTTTCTCCAACCATTCCTCAAAGCCAATAAGAGAGACAATTATCTCAAGTTTGTGTCTTATAAACACTAGTATAACACAACCTTAATGGAAACGATCACTTCTTTTAGAACGTTGCTTTTGATCATTACTGGCTCATGGATGATGAAATAAATTTTAGGATCCATACCCAGTTCAATGGTATTTAACAGCCAGTGGTAAGAGACTTATATTCCAGCTCCAAACTTGTCAAGGTAACTTTCAGTCTGACCAGAAAAAGGAGGCTGAAACACAGGTCTAGCTGAAGCCTGCAGACTGCTTATGCACATATGGAGAGCAAAATCAGCAGACCGCTTCTGGCCATCATTTTCCTCTGTATAACCTAATGATGCTAATGAAACCCAAACGAAAAGTAGCAGTGAATAAATCAAAAATTGATCCTCAGTCTATGTCTAGTAAATTTAAAGACCATCAGAGAGCATTTAATTGCCCACAATCATGTTTCCTGGTGTACCTTTTTGCTCAGGTCAGCCAGGTAGAGTTTAGGCATCAGCAGGGGCCAGGCGTCATTCTCAGTGAATAGCTGCATATGGCACATCTTGTCTCATACACTAAGACATTTAAATAGCATAGATGTTGACAGAACAAATCTGATTGCCTTCGGGCTAGAAAGGAGGTCCTGGCATTAGTTGGTTTGCATATCTGAATTTGTTTAGTTTAATTTACCTGTCACCCACCTGGAAAGCCTGATACACAGCAGTAACAAAAGTATATAGTACAGGACATGACATGTGGGTGTTTGTGTAAATTCATCTGCCATCCCCAGGAGGGGAGGAAAGGGAGGAGAATAAGATAGCAGCAAAGTCCTGAGGAGACCATCACTGAAGTGATAACATCGGGAGCACTTGCACAGAAAGACAGTAAGAGAGATCTCCATCACTTATTCAGCTTCTCACAGCTTAAAAGGCCCATGCATCTCTCACAGCCTGTCTTCAGACACATCGGCCAATATTTGTTCCAAGCACTCTGCAAGAAAGAAAGCAAAAACAGCTCTTGAAAATAGGTGAATAGCAAGGAAGGTAAAGGTGTTGATTTGTTCTCCCTTTCTGTAACATCTAGGTTTTCCACCAAACAATATGACTGAAATTCAAAATGGAGTTTTGTTCGGCTCAATCTGGTGCTTTGTTGCTTTGTTGTTTGGTTGGAGGTCATTGTCTTTTACTTTTTCAATCACTGTAGAAATAGTGCAGATATTTTTGTCAGGTTTTGCTTTCACTGTCAGTGATCCAAAAAATCAGGCAGCACAGTCTGAGATTCTCTGGTCCTTAGCAAACTGCAGAATGAGTGAATCATCACAGCAAAAGCACTACATTGTCAGAGGAGGTCCACTTGGGCTGATTGACTCTGAGATCATAGCTCTGCAGTTAATGAAGGGCCTGATCTCTTTGGATGATGAGGCCAGATGGAGACCACGTGAGCCTGTCTTGGCAGGGACTCTGGCCCAGATTCTGAAATCTGCTTGAGTATTAGGTAATTCTCCAGTGCCAAAGAAGGAATTTAACCTTCAGTTTAAAATATTTGTTAATTCTATCAACTTCATAGATTCCCAAATTTACCTTTTTTAAATCTGGTCCCTCAGATAGGAGACACCCTTGCTTTAGCAGGAACAGTGAGAGAATAAGCAAGTGAGAACATACACAGATCCATGCACACGCTCTTTGAAAGCACATTATCAGAAGACAGTATTTCAAGCTGTGTGATAATATAGTGCATTAAAATGCACTCTTAATACATTATTTGTTGTGTGACTGAGTAGAAACAGCATATGCAAATTGATTCTAAGCATGCAATGTAATTCCCATGTATATGAGCTGTGCAAATGGGAATTCAAGTTTGTTATGAGCACTGACTGAGACACGATCTTTGGTTGTTTCATTTTTTTTTCTCACTGAGTCATCAGTCTCACTGCTTGATAATGAATTTGAATGCTAGTCTGTATAATACTTTCTCATTCTCAATCATGTACCCTCCTGTCATCATGTCATTTCCAGGGAAATACAGTTCGAATCACATCTCGCAGTGATGGGGCCAGAGATTGCTTTTTCTGCAGGAGGAGGAAATACTTGTCACCTTAATAACTTAAAAATTTATACTTTTGAAAACTGTCCACAGCACAGTTTCTTTGAGCTTGGGAGCATCGTGCCACTTGCCTGGTGAGTTTCATCTTCATGGCAGCTTGAGAACATGTCCATTGGGCTCACAGAGTGGGACATGACAAAAGTGAGTGTTACTGTATGGTATGCAGCCTTGAAAAGCAAATACAAGATGAAGTATCTATTTGCAGGACCCAGTGTTGTCCATTAATGGAATTTTTAGAATGATCTTCTTAAAAAATTATGGTGACTTGGAGTAGACTCTTTATCCACCCCACTCATCATTCTGTTTATTCCTTCACACATTCTTTCAAGTGGCTTTATGAAGTTAAAGACAATGTCTGTCCTGCAGTTGTCTGTTGGGGACGTATGGCATATTTGCTATTAGAAAAAGAATACTGCAGGTGAGATGACAGATCTATGGACAGGTGACTGTTCCCTGGAATAATCCTGAGTCTGCAGCAAAGAGAAAAAGTTGCTCAGGTAAAATATCCAGGATGTATTTCCAAGTCTTTGAAGTCCTAGGTTTGAGATACCATGGGAGGACAACAGAAACTGTATGGACTGAATCCAGCAACTCTAAGTGACAACAGTCCTCTTTCTCCCTGTATGCATCTCAAGAAATTTTCCTTGAGAGCAGCTTAACACATGACTTATCCCACACAGATTAATCAGGCTGCCAGCACAGTTCACAACATTTTTGATGGGATGTGGTGTTTACAAAAGGAGAAAAGCTGGCAAACTCGAAAGGATAAACCTCCTAGCAGCAGAGCATGTCCAGCAGAGCCAGGGACACAGCTTCCCACCCCCAGTTACAGGCAGAAACTGCTCCTACCTCCTAACCACAAATGCACTTCTTGCCACTGCCTGCGAACAGCACAGAAGACAATTTCCTCCATCTGCCTCTGACACACAACAGTGAACACTGTTATCTGTGTGAACGCAGAGCAGTCTTGAGTGATGGATGGAGAAGGTCCCATGCAAGGTATCCTTATGTCTTCCCTGGAATTCAGGACCCTCAGCTCGCTGCCAGTCCGGGATCTGACAGCCTTATCCATGATCTCCTGGTATCCCATCCAGTTTCATGCAGCAACCTGAGCAGTTAGACAGCGAAAGGTCAAAGCTTCAGCCTTCTTCAGTGAGAGGTCAAGCTGCTTTTACCTGCTCCTTAGACCATCAGCAAACCAGTTAAGGACACCCTCGGCTCCTGAAGAAACTACACTACGTAACACTGAAGTTTAGTGATTACCACATTTAACCAGGTTGTGGGAAAGCCTAGCTAGTGATATGAATTTTTTGTCTACTGTGCCATGGATGGACACATTAGGCACAAAGACCAGGAACCCAGGCCTCTTTTTTTCAGTGCCTTAACCACTAGCACAGATGATGAAGTACCTTCTTACCTCTTATTTTCCTGTCCCTATGGCTTTTTCATTTTTTGAGTGCAGGCCAGCAAGAAGAGGTAGGATGGGAGTGATTTCTTCAGGAAGCAGCAGAGCAGGCAGAAAGATCGATGGAGAATGAGCAAGACTAGGGAACTGCCAGAGGCAAAAGCAAGGATGGGAAAAGAGGAAGGAGATTCCTGAGGAGAATACACTTGATCAGGAGTTGGAGATAGGTTCCAGATCACATAAGGCAGAGCATCAACTCTGAAGGGCAGAAGGTGGCAATTCACAGGAAGGAAGGAAAGTGGAGAACTATCACAGGAGTAAGTGGTCTACAATTTAATAATCAGAAGTCAGAGGGAAGGTATGAGCACAGAAGACAATAGGGATGGTAGAGCAGCAGCACACTCTTGTTTCAAGAACTTGCTAATTAATGACTTATTCCTGTCTTTTGCTTTCTAAAAAATTGTTGCGACACTGCCAAAAGTGTATGTCTCCATCGCCCTCTAGTGCCAGGTCCGCTTTGGAGATGTGCAACAGCTGTGAGCCCTTTGGCCACACTAGCAAGCAGGTCTGAAGAGCCCAAGCTTCTTTGTAACCTGCATAAAGCGATCAAAAGAAGGAAACTGAGAGATCTTTTCCCCCCCATTCTCAAAAATAAACATAGTAAATTCCATCAAAAAGTCTGAAGTGAGAGATAATTGAGTGCAAAGAGCCGTGCACATGACCACTTAACAAAATGTCAACAGGCAATCGTCATTTGGTGTTGTTGACCTTGCTTGACTTTGTACTTGGTAATATTCATGTTTATTTAACATTACTTGCAAAGACATTGAACAAGATGCATGTGATAGAAAGGCTTAAACAATAATAATAATAAAACTTTCTCACTTTGTTCATTCATTCATTCATACTGAATGTGAAAGTTCATTCTCCTTCCAGATTTAAAGGTCAACTGAAGAAATTTGAGCATGGAAACTGGGACGTGGAGGGAAGAGATTTATAGACTGTTTAAAATCCTTGTGATCTTCATTTGGCCATGTTGATTTGTTGATTTTTAAATTTAGTTTTAGTTTTACTTGTACAAAGCTGGTGCAAACTGGCAGAATACTGTGCATTCATGTAAAATGTGAAAATATGTACTATGGAAACTAATGTTTATGCATTTTGGGTGGTGACGTGGAAACTTTAAGGGAGGTCGTCTCTACAAGAGGTTTATTTCAACAGGTGTAAATTCCTGGTAGTAAACCTATTTCTGAGATTTGGTTTAGTCTAATTTAGTCAAACCTCTGCTAAATCACAGCAATTCTCAAAACGCCTTTAAAACTTGTAGCACAACCTGTTCCTTAAAGCTGCCTCCTTTCCCTCAGCTGGCTTATTGTGATGCTTAACCCATTGCAGAGTTTCTTCACTTCTTCCCTGAACCAGCTTAAGTTAAGACCCAGAAGTCCTTGGCCTCTGAAGGAAGTTGTGGAATAATTTCTGCTCCTTGGAACCAAGAAGTGATTCAAAAATGTGTATTGGCTTGCAGGTTTGACCTACTACATCACAGGGACTCATCTGGAGACCAAGATGTCTATTTGGCCACACTGCAGGACCAGAGCTAATACCCACTGGAGGCAGACGTGCAACTCCAGTGCAGACACACTGGTGGAAATGGACCTTTGTTCAACCCCATAATTCCTGCTTTCAAAACAGGAAAGAAACATACTAGCTGCTGAGGCCGTAGAAGACCTTTCAAACCTCCATGTCTGGATACACGCCTTAGTATTTGTTAGTCATCATTTGTGAAAAGAAAAGCATGAGATTAATAGCTGGATGAATAATAGCTGTGGGTCATTTCACGAGCCTAGGGTTCTAAATTCCCATCCATACATTGCACATTAACTAGATACTGTTAATTTCCAATCCCTACCAGCTCCCCTTGGATGCTGACATTCTTGATAGTTCTGAAGCCATAAACCAAGCTGGAAAAGAACCAGCCTGAAAGCCACTATCCTTTCCTCCTTTTGACTTCACAAAACAGAATAACTGAGGTGGAAAGACACCTATAATACTAACTCATTGCACCTTTTGCATAAGAATGGTCATGTTTTTTACAAATATTAGGGAGTCATCCAAGTCTCAGTTACACTGTGAAAAACATGTAAAATGTTTTGAGAGATCTGTCTCTGAAATCAAGAGACAGGCAGGGCTTTACAGTCAGAATGGCTGATGCACTCTTTGAAAAATGTGCACAACCCAGTATGTGTTTTATAAAACTATGTATAATACTTTATAGAGCTTGAACTGGCCATGCACACTTTATTAAGTATGTGGAAACAGCTGTTCACAATTATGTTCTTTATTCTTCAAATACCTACTACTGGGCACAGAATTGACTGCCATATGTAATCCAAGTCAGTGATCTGTATCGCCATATAGACATACTCCACAGTATCCTTAAACTGCTTCTCTTTATAATAATGTTAGTTTTCCTGCACAGTAAAAAATGGAAACTCAGAGCCTCATTCTCTTCTCATTCTCACCAACATGAATCAAGGCAATGGAGTCGTGCTGATGAAAGCAGATGTAAAATAGAACGATGGTCAAATCCCTAAAGCTCATTTTTATTTTTGCAAGTTGCAGATCTAAAAACTAAAACAAACACCTGCCAAGCCTCTACCAGTAAAAAAGGTCAGTCTTTCAGAGAACAGTAAAACTTCTTTTTGTGACAGATAACCTTTCCACAGGAAGGAGGAATTGTGTGTCATCACTGTTACGCATAAACCATGGGAACAAGCAGCGACAGTCTGGTCAGAAAGTTGCTTTCCTTGACTCTACATACACCTTTTCCTTTGGCATTATTAAAATATGCAGGAATGGAATATTCTGTTACTTCTGCAGAACAAGATACGCAAAGGAAATGGTTTGGCAAGCTTGTTTCCAAGTGTAAAGGGCTTTCTTAGTTCCCAGTAGCCCTGCCAACAAAATTAAAGCTCTTCAAACAACACTCAAGTTGGTCTTTCCTTAGGATGCATTTAAATGCTCCTAAGTCCACTAAGGTACTTCCTTTCTTTAGAATTCTTTGTGTCCAAATGTCAAGTAATTGCTAAGGATGAATGTGTTCCAACAGATGCTTGATACAAAGCTCAGAAAATTAACTCCTTATGTGTTGGAACCTCAGAAATATGAGTCTAATAGAGCAAGGTATTTAAACAGGTGTTCAGTTTGAAAAAACACCTAATTCTGTTGGATGCAAAACCAGAGTGAAAACCTCTGAATCCACAGTTTACAGAGGACGTGTGTGCTAATGCCCACATCAGTAAGTGAGAGTTCAGTCACTTGTCTGCTTGTTAACTGTGTCCAGCCCCAAGACAGCAGTGACATGTAGCACCAGAAAAGCAGGTTTTGTGGCATGCCTTTCTTTCTGGGACGTGCAATAGGCCCTGCATGCAGCTCTCCTTTGGAGCTTAATCCCACCAGGACAGGATAAACACAGCAAACATCATCCACAGGAGAGCCAATTCCCAGGCAGTACTCATGTGAGATGTGTTTGGCTGGGTTTTTTCTAATAGCATGTGACACATCAAGAAAAGTTATCAGCCAAAAGCAATTGGGATTTCCCATTGCAGCCTGAAGTATTTCACTGGAAGAATGAATGTACTTGAAATAATACTGATCTCAGCTACATAGAAATCTAGATTAGGCAAAATTTACAGTGGTCGTTTGGTTCCTATAATGTATCACAACCACATCTACTTGAATATGTGATAACAGTTAAATAAGTAATAGCTGAATACTAGCCATGTGTTCAGCAGTACAGATACAGCTGCTAGGAGAAAAGTCTGGGCACAGGGGCAGATTTAGTCAGTGTTTGCCAAACTCACAGAATTTAGCCACAGTAATAAAATAACTAGATGTTAGCTCGTGTTTTTCATATTAATTTCCCTGATGAAACTATGTTTTATAATGGTCAGACTAATGCCTCTTTGTTTGCTTCAATGGGCTGAAGTCATGTGAAAATTGGTGTTTCTTTGAAACCTAGGAGGAAATTGAAGATTAGCTTCAAGGTTCTTGGAAAAGCAACACAAATCTTCATTAGGGCAGTAATGAGCATTAATGCACTGTAACTAAAATGGTCTGTTACCTCTTCTTGTTAGAAACAGGATGATAGATGGAGACCATTTCCTCTTTCTGATTACCATTGCAATTCTAATGACTTTAGTGAATAAATACATGATTGAACTGATCATGGAAAAGAAACCAAGACCATAAGGCCGTGATTTGATCATATAACTACTCTACTCCCTCTAGAGAAAAAAGCTTTTTAATTTTAATGGCTAAGGACACGGATGTTACACAATGATAAAAGTATCCATGTGTCTTCCTATGAATTTTGGAGGGAAGTTTTTTGTTGTTTTCTCTCTAACATTACAAGACCTGTCCTGTATGATGGACCTAAAAGGAATAATCTTCACTTCCATGTTTTAGCTCTTCCTCTCACTATTTCTCATTTTCTACTATGCTTCTTGTTTTATGTCAAAACATAGTTCTAGCTGCATCTTACAAGGATACCAGCTAGTGTGTCAGACCTGGTACTACGTTCCAGTAGTGTGCAATGCTTTGAAGTCCTTAAGAAAATTATAGGGCTTTGACAGATGACAGTGGTCTTCAAATTATTGTTACTTTTTAATGATTTTTAATAACAACTGGAAGAAATGTGAGTTCTAAATTAATATGCAAACACATACACATATTATCAAGCAACAAATTACCTAAAGACTGCATACATATCAGTCTACTAGGATAAAAAGTGTTCCTTTTATGTTGTAATTAGCCCATTGTTGAGTAGTTGAAAAATAAGGAAGTCAGAAGTTCTCCTGGAAAACAATCCAGGTGTTAAGGCATGAAACTGTACAGTAAATGTACTAAACAAAACCCCCATTATCCAGCTGCACTCCATAATACAAGAGAACAAGTAAATAACAACAACAACAACAACAAAAATGTTATATATGTTTAAAAATGTTTAGGGTGCTTCTTTAAACAGTTTCAAATACAGATTTATTTATTTATAAAATATTTCTCTTCTCCAGTACAATTGTAATACCATGTATTGTGCATGTGTATACCATGCACAATACATAACCTAAGTAACCTGTTTTTAAGGGTGGAAGATAAAAATGGAAACATTTCTTGCCTCTTTTGTGTTTCTTTTCTAAAATGTTTTCTATATTGTATTCCAAAATATGTGATCAAAATAATGTACCTAAGAATTTCATCAAAACATTGTATTAGTGTTCTTAGGTGAACAGCAGGAAAGCCCAAGCATCCTAACACATATACAAAGGTACGCAACCCAGATGTGTATCATGTCTTTCCAGAATGATGTCTTCAGTCACTCCCAACCAAAGCACATCACAGGTGGCCATGAATTCTGTCTCAGAGGCAAAGTAGAGAAGAAGGGCAGCACAAATTAAGTTGTATTGCACAAGTTAGGAAACTCATAATTCACACATTCCTCTATAACCTATCATCTTGTCTGAATATTAGCCAACACTGTACCCAGGTGGCCAAGACAGCCACCATCATCCTGGCTTGTATCAGAAATTGTGTGGCCAGCAGAAGCCACCATCCCCCTGTACTTGGCACTGGTGAGCACATGGCCACATCTTGAGTACTGCATTCAGTTTTGGGCCCCTCACCACGAAAAAGACTTTGAGGTGTTGGAGCATGTGTGTCAGGTACAACCCTCCTTCCCCAACAGACAAACAAAACCAGGGCTAACAGGGCACTCACATGAGTTAACTGGTGCCTGAGGGTCTAAAGCCCCTGTAGCTTGTTTTTGTCTGGGCTTGCTCCTCAGCCAGTCAGAATGACCACAGTGCACCCTCGACTAGGGTATAAGTCTTATGACTGAAGGAACTAGGGTTGTTTACCCTGGAGAAAAGGATGCTGAGGGAAAACCTTATCACTCTCTACAACTACCTGAAAGCAAATTGCAGCAAGGTGGGGTTTGATCTCTTCTCCCAAGTTAAAAGTGATAGAACAAGAGTAAATGGCCCTAGGTTGTGCCAGGAAGGGTTTAGATTGGACATTGAGGAAAACTTTCTTCACTGAAAGGTTTGTCAAGCAGTGGAACAGGCTGCCCAGGGAAGTGTTGGAGTCACCATCCTTGGAGACTTTTAAAAGATGTGTAGATAGGGCGCTGAGGGACATATTTTAGTGGTGGACTTGGCAGTGTTAGGCTTACAGTTGGATTCAATGATCTTAAGGGTCTTTTCCAACCTAAATTATTCCATGATGCTGTGATCTTTTTTTCTGTTTTGTTGATATATAGTAAAATGTACATAGTCTTTTAGCATTATCTAACAGCCCAATACGTTCCCCTACTTTCTAATTCTTGGTCCCATAGCAGGGTTGCCTAGGGTAGCAATGCCAGAAGTGGGAAAAATCCCCTACCCAGCCAGACATCAGTATCTGCTACATCCCAGGAATTTCCGTATGCCTAACTGCATTTAGTTATTATGTCCTGGCAATGGCCCTTTAGGTCAGGTAATGGACCTGTAGTTTTGTCCTTGAGGAACCATGCTGAAGCCACAGAGAAGAAAGCAAGCAACTTCCCACTGTATCTGTATGCAGATACAGTTTAGGGTACTTCTTTACAGCACCAGCCAAAGAAGGAAAGTAACAGCTGCCTTTACACCTAGAATTTTTTGTCTCAGAAGAGACATTTAATCTTAACAAATTTTCACTAATAAATCTATCTTGATGTGTTTTAAGTCCCAACATCTCAAAGAGAATGTTTAATGGAAAAATCCCTCTGCAGGTAAATGCAAGTTCAGCCATGGAAAATTACATCTCTACAAACAGCCACTGTTGTGGAGTTTGTTCTTGAAGTGATCGAGGAAAGTGTGACCCAAGTGGGACTAATCTGGCCCTTCACATATGGCATATAAACCTATGCATAGGAGACCACTAATTTGGGGAAGAGGCCAGTCTAGCATTAATTGTGTCTCTAGGCTACACATTCTTCAGCTGATGCAAGTGAAAAAGTACAGATGTCATTTTGGCCCATGAACAGATCCCATATTTTTTTACTGATGCCACAGAAAAGCAGATTGTGAACAAAGTGGCTAATAAAAAAAAAACATATAATATAAAAGCTCTCAAGTTTAAACAATTCACTGCTTCACACCATGCTATCCATACAAATAATAATAATTAAAAAAGCAATGGTCAGATTTAACTTTATACAACTCATGCAGCAAAGAAGTTGCCATATTTGGGCTATAAATTTCTTCATAAAAATAGCACCTATTAATATGAATTTTATATTATATTAAAGTAAAAAAAGCTCATAAAGAATTATACCATGCAATACAATTTTCCTTTGTATTGTGTCTTTCCTGTAAACTGTGTCCCCAAATCATTTGCAGAATGAAATCATACTATTTCATTTCATGATTTATATTATTAGTTCATATAACTGTTAGGGCATGTACCTTGGGGTTCTCCATAGACCTAGATGGAATGGGCCATGCAGTCATTTTGTCTGGTCTCAACAGGCTAAGCAGACAGACTCTGGGCCAGTGTGAGTGCTCAAGAAAACCCTGATTTGCCTTTATGCCTGCCCTCTCTCTTGCTGCCAGCTGCAACCGAGAATTAGTCGCAGCTGCCTTTCTTCAGATTTTATAAGCCTGTCTTAAGCCCTGCTTCCAAAAGGCAGGCAAAGTCAAGCTTGGGCACTGCAAACCATTTAAATTCCACTGGCACTTACTATTGAGTGCAGAGTTTAATCATTTATTAAGGGCAGAGCTGTGGAAAGAGGCTGAGTCTGGAAATCCTGCTGCTGTTGCTGCCAGGTAAGGAAGTAACACATTCTTGGTCTTCAGGACATTCTGCAAAGTGCTCTGCTGCTCTGCCGTGGCTGATTAAAGAAGTCCTGTTTTGACTCCTCTCCTGCATTGGCAGAGCCTCCTGGTGGCACGTATACATGGAGCTCTGGGACAATCCATGCTCTGGAAATATATTCCAGTGATATTATGCCTGCAAGCATCACAGGAGACTGAAAAAGAGATTTCACTCCAATTTAATTTTCTCTTGTTTGTCTGAGACAGTATTGATTTGACTGCAGCACGCAGCAAACGTTTCACTATATGGACAATCCAGGACACACAACACATGACACATCCTTCACCAGGAGACAGTCAAGCCAACTGTAAAGTGAGATACTAACTCAGAGATCTCATTTCTGTACCAGCTTGCTGGTACAGAAGACAAAAGCAGAATTCCCACTGTTTCCAGTGCCAGAAGGCACCATAAACAGCCTTGACAGGCTTTCACCTGTCCAGCTGACCTGATGCTAGTCGGAAAAAGAAGACATTTTTTTCCCAGCTTCATGCTGCAAAGACAGCTGGACAAATTATTTCCTTCCTATCCTAAACCACCTTCCAGCACTGCTGTGCAGTGCCACCAGACGGGAGCAGGGGCTTTGGCCAGTGGCCACACAGCAGCAGGGGATCGGGCATGGGCTCAGAGGCAGTGAAGCTGGAGCAGTCCCAGAGCCCTCCCCACCTGCCCATGGGCTGAGGCTGGTTCACATCGCGGGAGATCAAGGGCTTTGCAGTGGAGTTGGGGGAGAGGTTTCATGGCAGGGGCTGAAATTTCAGTTATCTTCAGAATTATGACCAGTCTAAAATCCATTGGGTTGTGCCGATCCCTCCCTTTTTTAAGCATCTCTACTTCAATGCAATGGTGTCTGAAAAATGTCTCTGCCAAGCAGAGAGTACAGATGTGAGATGATAATGCCACTACAAAAAGGAACTACCTTACATAAAGGAGAATTATTTTTAAAATCCTCTGCAATCCTGAGCCGTTACAATCACGTGTTATATAAATGTATGCTAATATTGTGATTTACCCAGCTGTGCCTCTTTCTCTCTTGCTCTTCATTTCCCCGTCACCTGGAAAAGCTTAGTATAAAATCTTGCAACCACGTTTGTGATTCACAAGCAATAATTTAACCTTTTTATTTAACCTTTTTTTTCTTTTTTTTTTTTTTCTCACACTTCTATCTCACACAGTGCTACCAAGTAAGGCTTAGCTTCCCCTGGTGATGTGCAGCTCCACCTGACGCCCTTGCCACTGTTAACAAATACTCCAGTGATGGTACAAAGATCATCCCAGAAGCTGCAGCCTGATTGGAATTCACTTACTGCAGCTGGTGCCCTGCTGTGCTTAATTGGCCCTCTGAAAATACATTTTCCTCATATCTTGATTATTTTGAACAGAAAGTGATATGGATGGAGAGAAGTGTATGGGGGGAGATCTATGAGGAGTACAAAAGGAGCACAGAGGACTGGCAACAGGCAAGTGTTGCAGCAGTGAAATGAGTTACTGCAACATGCTCCTCAGCAATCTTAGAAGACAGATCCTCAGACAGGGTGAAGAAATGCAGCTAGGAATCCAGGTAATCACACTTCTTCCTGCAAGAAATGTATTTAAAATGTCTTTGAATAATTTATTTATTAAAGTTCATCAATACTAGTAAATGAGACAGTGCCATGGTGTGTCCCGAGGATATGAACTTCACTGTCTATGCTGATAAATTTTAAGAATGGCCCTTGGCATAATTTTGGCCTGATCTGGGCAGAGTTCACCCATACAATTCCCAGATGGGAACTGGCACAGCTTTGGAGTTAGCAAAGTCCAAGGACATCCCCGACAGGCTGCATCTGGATGCAGACACCTATTTTAGACAGTAACTGAGTTCATTAGGATGAGCTCAGCTAAACCAGACCAGGACTTCATGCTAATAAATGAGACCCTGGTGCCATTCTGTTTATAGATATAAGTGATGCAAACATTAAATCTCATCTTGAATGGATACTGTGCTAGTTAGGACTAAAAATGTGTTTATAGTTCACCAAGTTCACAAACAATTCTCAAAAAGATCAAATACACTGTCATAATGTGTTTAAATCTCCTCCAGACAGACAAAGAACACCAATCTGACTGCACCATTTCCTGGGTAAATGTTGTATCCAGGAGGCTATTTTGAAGACAATGGGCAGAAATCCCTCCTCTAGAGACAGCTGAGGAAAGGTGAGACTTCCTCAAGACTGCTGAGGAGTCACAGCCCCAGGGGCAGCACGTCATTTGTCTGTCTTGCTCCACAGGGTCACCTCCCTGCTCAGCTTGGACTCTTCAAGACTTCAGTCTATGCATGTCCCTAAAATTCAAGGACTGGATCCACATGAGGTACAAACAATACGTCCTCCACATGCTTCAGTAAGACTACTCACATGCTTCTACATAGGTATTTAGATGAACTGTGGAGATCTCGTGGACTCTACCAAAATAATGTCCCAAATCCAGAAAAAAAACCCTTATTCCTACCTACAAAGTCAAATACTGGCACTGTCTCTTCATGCTACAGGAAAAATCACTACTCTAATTAATTTAAGAATGTGTCCTTTCTAAACCACACTTCAATCGGGTTGTATTTTTGAATAATTAAGCTTTAAAAAGAAAGTCTAATGAGACTAATGGCTATCAAATTACTAGATTTTGAAAATCATTGATTTTCTCATTTACACTCATACATGGCTGCTGAAATTAATTGATTTCATTTGCATATAGAGATTGCATTTGCTTTGACTCCCAGAATGTTTTTCTCCCGAGTTTCTCATCAAACTTTCAATATTCATTTTCATAAGAAGGCAAGTGATCCTTTAACTATGCTCATTTGCATAGGAACTGAGACATTATCCCTCATCTAAATAAGCACTATTTTAATTATCCTTTTTGTCTGAATATATTCTATTCCAGAGTGCTTAGATATTTCAGTTGTGCTTGTCACCATGGTATCTGAATACTTTATCCAAATTATAACAGAAAATGCTAACATCAAATTATTTCAAACCTTTTGCTTTTTCCCTTTTTTTAGATAAATGATTCTCTTTCTCTTTCCTACCACATCAGCTAAGCTAAGTCATTTTTTCCACGTCTTACCAACTTTCCACTTTCTGTCTCATAACTTTCCCTTCTTCTGCTCCTCCTAGAGAATGGGAACTCCCTGGCTGAATGGGAAGGCTGAGCTGTTCACGTATTTGGAAAAGGCTAAGGTGCCAAATGACTCGTCTTTCCCCTACCCTAAAAAGTATCACTAAGAAAAAGATAAATTCTTTCCAAGAGGACCTATCCCTAACAGCAGAGACAGAAATATATTTTAAAAATCCTCATAATGATATGTCAGTTTAATACTAGTGAAATATGTTGGTACTAACCTTTTATCGAGAGTTACATCTACCTAGTACCAACAGCCAGCTTCTACCAACAAGAAAGACTTTAGTTCTTTAAAAATCCATCCACCTGGAGAACTGGAGGTGTGAAACAGTAGGAAATGCAAGATGAAGTTGGAGACTTTCTGCAGGTGTGGTCTTCCGGAGATTAAAAAGTCCAGTTGACTGAACCACTAAGAAAACCAGGAGCATATTTAATCCAGTGGATGACCTGCTGCAGGCTCAGGTCAGAAACATATCCAAGAAAAACGTACATTGGAAGAAGTGCTCTACAGTAGCATGAAGGCCTGAGCGTGATTTTGAATGTGCTGAATCATGGAATTCTTGCTATTTTGGCTGTCTGTGGGTTCATATGATTTTTCAGCTTCCAAATCCTAGCTATTATTCTCTTGCCCTTCATTTTAGTTTACCTATAGCTACGCCAGATTGAATGCACACAGTCTGGTCTCATCACAACAACTAAATAGTTTTGTGCTTCGCTAAGAGACTATCTGGGAATCCCTTGCTATAGGAATTAGCCAAGCTGTCATGGTCAAATATTAGACCATAGAAATCAAACAAATAGGAATATTTGTTTGGCTACATCATCTCTCCAGAGATGAGAGATGTGAACAGAATGAAAAATAAAACCAGAAATTTGTTTGCCTTGCCAAAAGAGAACAGGTTTAGAATTATTCTCTGTCACTGTCTGCGTTGCTTTTAAGTATTATCATCTGTGCTTGTGCAGCAAAGGAATTGGCACATGTGAGATCACTGTACCTAAACCGAACAATAATTAGTATTAGAAGGTCAACTCATTTTGGGTACACAGAGATTAATTCTTAGAAAACCACGCATGTAAGTGATATACCACAAAGGCAGACCGTATGGACCATAACAAAAAATGCAATTAGGTGCCTGACCACTTGCAGTTTCATTGGAATTTGGTTTCTGTATCATTTAGGAGCTGGGTAACTTTTTAATATCTGTGACTTCTCTGTAGTCTGCAAGAAACATATATTGGTATTCATAGGGAGAATGCAGAGAATATCAATTCAAGTGGCTATTTATTTCTGTACAGAAAATAAAAGGGGGAGGGGAGAAAGTTCAATCCTATAAATATAAACCCAAAGTCCTGATCCAACCAGATACACTAACATATGTGTAATCTTAGACTCAGAATTTTTACTATTGATATTTAGTTTAGGAATATTGCTTACTATTTTTTCCCCACAACTCTCTTACTGTGGTCTGATATGCCCTAAACCAGATTTCCACTACACCAGTTAATCTGAATAAAGGCACTGAAGAGCTATTGGTATTTTTTTTTTTTTTCAGAGGTTTTGGCTGTATTCTTACTCAAAATTTATTTGAAGAACTAGCGACAGAAATTTCTAGATGTACATTTGAAGACGAAAAGTGGGGGGTGGGAGGGTTTAGTCGTTTAGCAGGCACAAATATACTTTCTTGAAAGCACTAAATTTGGCTTCTCCATAAAAAGCCCATGATGATAGTTGAAGGAGCAGAAATATTTTTGTTGTTGTTAATGATGTTAAACACTTTACATGACTAATATTAAAAAAAGAAGATTACTTGCTTATGTACAGATGTACAGTTCATTTGAACAAGGTAAATTACCCCTAAAATAGGTGATTTTCTCTCTGGTTTGCAAAGACAGTACAAGAGGATGAGGGCTGACAACATTCCCTACTCATTTGATGAGCAATGCTGATTGTTACAGGTAGTGGAAAATATTTTAATTTTTGTGGGTGCATAGTGTGCTAGACTAAAATGCATGCAACTTTGTCATTTCTAAACAATAATGCCTTAGATAGGCTTAATGAAGTATGTCACTGGTCAAGAATGAGAATGTAGAAGAAAAGGGTGTAGAACAGAAAACCCCTGCTCTTTCAGACCAGAATCATAATCAGAATTTCTTAATTATAACTTACAATGGTGATAACGTGCTGATATTCTAGAGCAAATAAATTTGAGAAACAAAGAGATTTTTATCCAATTTACAGTCACAATCTAAATACTGCAGATTGACCCTTTTCCTTCAAAAATGGCAATATTATCAAGAAATCAACCTGAAGCTTTCTGCTTAAAAAGAAAAGGCAGCCTGCGAGTTGTTTGGTTGCCTGTTTTCATGAGTAACACTTTGTTATCATGGAATTGCTCCTTTTTGGAAAGGAAAATGTTAAATACTGAATATGTTCATTAGAAGCTGTTTGAGAGCAAAATGCGGAGCTAAATGAAGCATGAATACCATGCAGAAATTTCTCTGAGCATGTACTGTGAGCCACAGATTTTAAACAGGCTTTGCTGGTTTGGGTGCAACCCTTGTTTAGGGGTTTGTCTGAGTTTTTTTCTAATAGAATTACGTGAATGTACATAGTGGAGTAATGAAGCAAGGCATTTTAATGAATAGCTCACTGTGTGGTTGTTGATCATCATAGCCATCAAAATTTAAATATAGACAATTATTTGGGGATGCAGAAATCACAAAAAAAAAAAAAGCTTAATCTGTCACTGTAAAATGAAGAGAGTGTTTTCTGAGTTCATTCATATGGTCATGTACTTTGCAGTAATAATAATAATTTTAACACATCTGGGTCATTGCACTACCAAAGTGCAGACATTATGGACTGTAAATTGTGGCTCTAAGGCACCAGCTCAGCTAAGAGAAAAAGTAATGGTCCAGTGTTCCTGCAGGAACCAGTAAGGGCAATGTGCCTGAAGGCATCACTGAGGGCAGAAGCACAAATCCATAACTGAAGGATTTTGCAAACTCCAGCATGTAACTCCCACCCCCGGCTACTTTGTGCTCTGTCATTATTGTATCCAGTGCACAAAGGAAGGAGATTTCTAGCAAGGACAGCGTTGGTAAGGACCCTGGACCTGGTTCAGTGCTCCTTGGAGACTCAAGTGTTCTCTTATCTCAGCTGAAGGGAAGAGGAAGTGCAGACATCTTGAAAAGGTGCAGGGAGAGTTAGGACAAAGCTTGATTTTTCTATTCCTTAGGACATGGAGGAAGAGTGTAAATTATTGCAAGATTTTAAAATGTATACCAGTTGTTTCTTTAATTTGAAGTGAAAATTTGGGAGAAAACTGTTTTGGATCATTTATGTTTGATTTTTCCTAAATAAAAAAATATTTTGTTGCAATTATAATTAAAAAAATAATTGCATTCTTTCAAATGTTTTCAGGTGAGGAAAAGACTGATTTTAGCTGTAAGAGAAAACTCATATTCTGAAAATGTTGAGTCAGCCCTAAGTATTAAGGGACAATGTCACAGGTACAGAGGCAAAGGCTCTACTTGTGCCCTCAAAGTTGAGAAAAATACAAGAAAAACTTCCTGCACCCTACTGTCTTTGTTACCTAATCTGGTGTCAACTAATGAACTAATTGCTAATTAATACCTTGCAGCTATCAAAAGACACCCAGGGTCCCACAAACTGGTCTTTCTAACAGCTCACTTTAACCAAAGTGAGCTGTTTAATCTACTGTAAATGAAATCAGCACCACCAGTGTTACGGACCCCCAAACTTTTTTTGATCTCTATTCTGTTCCTGGAAGTGTGTTCTGTTTCATGTGCAAGCTCATCATGGCTCACATACTATGTTTGCTCTAATACATAATAATTAACCATGGTGTTCTTTGCACGTGGGCCTCAAAGTAATTTCCTATGTGGGATTTTCCATATTAGAGAAGATTATGGGCCTGTGCTTGATGCACCAGAAGGGTCAAGCTACATCCCAAGCAATAAATACATAAATAAACCCCTCACTTTTCTTAACTCTCAATGTAGAAGGGCTCAGCATTCAGATTCCTCTGTGTTCTACACAGCAGATGAAGAGAGATTCTGTGTAAGAAAAGACTGCAAAAAGCTATCTGTTGCTGGGAGATGAAAAAATTTCTATAGGATGTGCTGAGAATGATTTATTAAAGTCTTCTTCCTAGGACTGAAATTAGGTGTTCTGGTCCAGGACCTAGGAAACTCACCTCTAGCTCTCTCTTCATGTGGGAATTACACTGAGACTCAGCTGCCTAGTTCAGCTCTCAAATTAGGATCTGATTGCTTGAACACAGGTATCTAGTGACGCTTTATAAGTTTAAGAGTATCTTAAAGCCTTAGCTATAGCCATAGCTCAAGAAGGATTTAGGTTACCCAAAATCCTTCAACTCATCTGTGATCCCTGAACACTCCTGGCATTGCAAAAGGTGCCTCCAAAAGCAGTGAGCACCTACACCTTAACAATTAAATCCCATCTTCCATGCTCAGCCCATTTGCCCAAACATAGGCATATCATGCTATTTATCTGGTTTCCTGCCACTGGTGCTGTTATTCTGCTGGATCCTGCATTATATCTGCTAAATCCACGTGGATGTTGTGCATATCCTAGAGCACCTTCAGCAGCAGTGGGTGTCTTTGGTTGAAAGAGAGAAGGTGAATCCCATGTGGGATTCTACTCAAGCATTTCTCTTTAGGAGCCTCTGGCTGCACTGTCTTTCCATTGACTACCCCTGGAGCTTAGACTCTTCCAGCACAAGCAGACACCTCTGTGTAGACACTTATATATCTTAAGATGAAGGCAAAATCCTCTGCTGACAGTTGAAAGCTCTAACCATTAGGCTATAGGCTGCTCTGATTATTGCAGTAAAACCAATATTGGGGTAAGACATTTTAATCTTCCCTTTAGAAACTGGCTCATTTTAGAGAGGATAAATAAGAAATCATTGTACATTTGAGAGATAAATAGGATTTGTACTCAAGCCCAAAGAGCAGTTCGGGAGGCTCTCGAGGTAAATAAGGATCATATATTCCTGCCTAAAAGGAAAAAACATTGTCAAGGCTCCTTACTTTCAAGAAATGTAGATTAGTCTGCCACAGTTAAACAAAACGGTAAAGCAAGAAAATCAGAACAGAGATCAGAAACATTAAAATTAGGCAAACAATGCAAAATATGTTAAATACTCACTTCCACAAATAATCAAGACCTGTTAATTGCTCCTGCTGTTTTTAAATGGTGTTTCTGTCCAAAGAAGTAATCTGACTTTAATTGGACAAGTTCGTTGTTGGTGGTTGTTTGTTTATTTGTTTTAAGTTAGGCTACAGATCCTTGTCAGCTGCTCTAAGGAGCAAGAAAGAAATGTTGCTTGCTTAACATCTGCTGTCAGATTATGTTGCCTCTGCGATCAGAAATGAATGCAGAAGACCAATTCAAGTTCCTGTCAGCTGTGATGCCTTTTGGACATGTTTCAATCAAGCAGCAGGCTTTTCTTTACACTTGAAGAATCATTAGAACAGCTAAAGTCTTAGGGAAAACACATTTTGATTGCAATTGTAAACTAATCTCTAATTCATTCAAATTATCACGTATTAAGTAAATATTTAAACTACTTGGAGATCCATCACGCATAGCTGTATCTGTATCTTGAGTTTAAATATTTCTCCCTCCTTCAAACTGTAATCAATAGAAAGCAAAACATGTTTTAGAGTTAGTGCTGCAGCAATCTGATACGTCAGTGTATATGCCCACAAATTCTCGCTAATGGTTATCTGATATTTTGGGTATTAAATATTGATAGTTCTCACATCTCACAGTGAACTTGGTAAAAATTAATGATAAGCCTGAACATGCCTCAGAGGATCTTTTCCATCTGATATGTCAGCTAGGCTTGAATTCTGCTGACCTGATGTCCAGGCGCATTTTTAAGGTGCCCCTGGGCCCCCTGTATGGCAAAGGGAGTTCCAATGCAACTCTATCTGAACCCTCTTCATGTCAAACAATTGTCACAACAATCTGAAATCCCTCACATTGATGAGTAGGGGTGAATCAAGTTTGATGTTGGAGAAAGGGCTGTATGGGCTTCTGTATGAATCACCTTTTTCCTATCCAAGAACTCATCAGCAACTGCAGTTCTCTCAATTTCCATGCAGAAAGAAACAAAATGTTATGACACCTATTCTAGTAATGCAATTACAACATTTGGTGTTCTCCCAAAGCCTCTTTTTCTACAGCCAAGTATCTCAGTTTTCAGCCTTTTTCACAGAGGCTTCTAGGAGAAAACTTGGATATGTTACTATACCCCTGCAGGCTCATAAACCAAAAGCAAGTAAAAGTAGTCCATAATGCTTCATCTTTTCTAACACTTACTATTTTAAGCCACTCACATGTCTTCAGATGGCCTGCCTTGTGATATAGTTTCAGCTATACTGGTTTCAGATCTAATATTTTTCAACAAGAATAAGTGCAGAGTCCTT
>NW_008583512.1:0-13877 GCF_000691845.1 Merops nubicus | reverse complement strand
TAAAGAAGCTCTAGTACTTTCTGCAATTAAGCAAGGTGTCAACGACCCAAAATATGAGGAAAATGAACAATGCTTCCTTACTCAAGTCTAGCTTCACAGTGCTTAATAGCAAAGACTATCAGTTACTTGTTGAAACATTTCATAGGAAGACTAAAATTAATTTAGGGAAAACAAGATACTGGATTTTCTTGAATATGATTGTGAAAATTTGTAATACCCATTTTCTTTTGACTCTACTTCATTTGTAAAAGTGAGATAATTTAAAGAATAAATAAGACAATTGCTAGTATGTGCAGCAAATGTTTAGATAAAAACAGGAAAACAGTAGGCTTCAAACGCTGATCTTTAAAGTATTATGAGCCCATAATAGATGGTTTGTAGGTGGCCCTTCAAATGGCATTAAACAGTTTCACACAAAAGTTTCAAATCTCAAAAACATCAAATATATGAATTCATGGCATTGAGGACCTACTAGTGTCAAGAAAATTCCATAATTTTTCTAGAACAAAAGGATCCTTCTTCACATTTTCTGCATGTTCAAAGTGTACACCTTGAGTATTCCATTAAGTTCTTATAAGCTCCTCCCAGTGCTGGAGTACACCCTTCATGAAGGGTTCTTTGTAAGGGCTTTTATAATTACTAAAACCACCGTTTCTTTTCATTCTTATCCTCCAAGATAAGCCACAGTTAGTTTTAGAGTGTATTGGGTTAAAGCTATTAATATTTAAGTATAGACATGACCACTATCTGAATCTTCACTATATTCTCCCTACCTCCATCCTTCCAAGCTTTAATCACCTGCATTTCGCACCATTCCCTTAGGATACATGAGGAATTATAAAGTGTATCAGCACCTTATAATGAAATAGGGATGACCAAACACAAATATAATCAATATAAGCATGTTATACATGAACTTTTGTTTCAAAAGATGACACAGTGAACTGAAGCACTATTTCAGGCAAACGTATTACATTGATAAGGACAAGGGAAAAGACATCACAGTGTCTAGAAAGCAGTCAATGATAAAAAAAGCAAGAGACATTGGTTGAAGAGATGAGAGAATTCTGGGATGTGTTGAGAGTTTAAGGTTAAAGGAACTACTCAGCAGGAGGGAAAGAAGTGAAGGGACTAACTGCAACAATTATTCATATGGAGAAAAAGAGATATGTTCAATTAAATCTAGCAATTAGTGAGCAGAACCTTCATAATTTTTATTCAATTATGCAAGTTTATACTGCTGAAGTAAAATAATGGCCTATTTCATGTTATTGTGTGTTCATGGTATTGTGTCCCCTGTGTCTGCTGGTGGTACCCAACGGCAGAGGTTGAGTGGCAGAGATCCCGGGGTTCGGGTGTCGGGAACGACAATTGTGTATCTCCATTTGAACTGGAACTAGATGCATAAACACCTTAATAAACAAAAAATTCGTCTATTTTTATTTCATTATCTGAGAGTGTATCTGTTTCTAAGAAAATCAACTTTCAATCCTGTCTTCAATCTTTTGATAACTGTGCATTTCACATGATAATGCCTCTACACCTTATCTCAAGTCTGTTGAAGTGCCCACAAATATCCACAGCAGGATAAATTTGCACTATTTTATAAATTGGTCATTTACTAACACATGCAATTAGATGAACTGCACTCAATAAAACTTGTTATGATTTTTAGATTATGATTTTATGATTTTTAAGATTAACTTCAATTTGGGGTTTTAATTTCTGTATCAAGAAATACAGATTCATAGAAAGGAACTACATTTAAATTAATCCTCCTTCGTATTTCAAAAAGAATAAGACTTAAGCATGACTGAATATTTACACTCTTTTTTTTAAATCTCTGAATCAGTTTCTTTTGTTTCATGGAAGACATTCAATGAGTGAAAAATTCCTCAACACAGCATCCCAGAGGTATTCTTAAAAACTCTGATGACTAACTCTGTTATTACTTGTATCAGTCCAAGTCATGAACATAACATCGACAGCTAATGAAATCATGCTGAAAGGATTAGTTCCACACCACGAAGTCACTTAAACTATATTAAGACTGACTTTAACTTGTAAATCTTACTTTTTTTCCTCTTAATCATAGTGAGATGAGCCAACTTGCTCCTACATTTAGGTGGCCTTAATGTGACAAGAGAATCTGAATTAATAGCTTTATAGAGATACCCCAAGGAATACAAAGGAGCATACAGAGATGCTCTCACCAGGAAGACCATTTAGAGTAAAACACAAAGTAGTCCTGTTGCAGATGACTGGAAAAGTTCAGGGTACACAAAAAGCATCTTATCAAACCCCAGTCACAAATAGTTTGTCTGTACAAACTGGAACCAAAATAATCAAATACACCATATTCCATAACTGTAGTTATTTCTGAATAACTTTTTCTTTTTGAAAAGAGCTTCTTACCTTTAATAAGAGAAGAATTTGTTTTGCAGAGGCACTATTTGCTAATTAAAACTCTAATTGTTTTGCAAAGTCAATACCTGTTGCTACAAAACTATCCTTTTTCTCAGAGTTATTAATAAGGTAATGTCAACAGAAATCAAGAAACACTGAACATTTTAGTGGTATAGGGAATACTAACTGAATGTTTAAAACCACAAAACAAGTAATGAAACATGTCTCATGTTGCCATGTAACTCCATATAATGTAGGAATTTATGTTTCATTGGATTTTATAACAGACATATATTCAAATAAGTTATGGGATTCTTTTCAAAGATATCGTCTCCTATCTCAGTATAAATGAAATACAAATAATTTATTATGAATCAATGGAACAACAATCTCTCTAGCTCATTCTACTTGCAACTTCACTTACTTGGAGGTGAAAAAGAAAAGATTTACATTTATCATTGCTCATTAAACCTGCAAAAGGCTGTGTTAATTGGATGTCACCCTTTCTAATTCACTTAACATTATTTGCTGACAGTAAAGACCATGCAATTTAAGAGCAACAGATTCCAAAGACATTATTTACAGACTTCACTGAAGTTCATAGTATGAAGCTGAAACAAGGATGTTAAGGACTATCCTTTAAAAAGGAAAAGGACAACAGAAACCATCATTCTAAATTAAGAACTGGAGAAAAAAAATTGTGTAAAACATACATTGACATCTTTCTTATTTTTAAAGCTATAATTCAGCAGCAATACAAATATGTATCATACATTATTTTGTTAAATCTCACTGTTACCAGAAAGAAAAGTCATACTGAAAGCTAACATAATTTTGATGAACACCACATTTTCTATCAGTCAAGTACATGCCAAGTCATGCCTGTCTAAAGGATCACAATTTAATTCATCCACTCAAGTGAAATTAAAGACTGATATTTTGAAAACCGTGTTGAAATCAAGGGAGTAGTTACAATATATGTTAGAACAGATTTTCAGTAATTAGTGATAATAAGAAGATGCATATACATACATACACACACAGAAACACACTAAAATGTGAAGTTCATTCGATAATTAGTAGTTTATTTTGGAGTCATGGATAAGGGGAAACATTTCCAGTAATTTATGTATCAATCAGGTCTAAATTATTTTGAGAACTGGACACAATAGTGCAGTATAAGGTTTAAAAACCAAACACAAATAGGTGGGAAAAGAATTGTTAAAAGCAAGGTTAAAAAATGTAGAAGAAATAATAGTCGGAGGGAGATGTCACACTGTTAAAGAGGCAAGACAGATTTCTCTGAAATTGTCTCAAAACCCAAAATCTCTCTCCAGAACAAAGTTCACTGTCAAAAATCACACCACAAAAATGACTCATGGTTTAAAGCTATGCTAACTTATCCACAGATGAATGCTGCAGTTTATAATAGCCATTCTCTCTGTGCCATGTTGGGAGGAAAACCAGCAGTTCCTCAGAACTTGCTTGTGTAGACATGGCAAACCATGTCCTTCAAGCTGCTCGTTTCTTAAGCATCATTAATGATCAGCTGAAGATTCTCCAGAACAAAGTTCACTGTCAAAAATCACACCACAAAAATGACTCATGGTTTAAAGCTATGCTAACTTATCCACAGATGAATGCTGCAGTTTATAATAGCCATTCTCTCTGTGCCATGTTGGGAGGAAAAACAGCAATTCCTCAGAACTTGCTTGTGTATGGCAAACCATGTCCTTCAAGTTGCTCGTTTCTTAAGCATCATTACTGATCAACTGAAGATTTTGGATGATGTTACTAAAATGGAATAGTTCAATCACTGTTTTCTTTCCATAATACTATATCTACTAAGTCTGAAATAAATACTAAACTGGCCAAAAATCCAATAATCCTTTGGCTACCTGAATTATAAGCTTTCCTTTCCACTGACACACTGTCCTCCCCACCCCTCTCACCTCCCTCCCCCCCTTCATATAATAAACAAATGTATATTAATCATGTGTTCTAACTGGTCTATTTCCTATCTGTTCACTAAGACAAGAAAGTGGAGATATCAAAATAAGCACAACATTTTGCACCATTCCATTCAGTTACACAGGTGAAACCAGCAGACTTGCTCTTCCTAGACCAAGTTCGTTCTCCTGTTGCTGCATATTTCTTTAAGGACTTGTTCTTCATACTCAGGAAAATACTAAATATATGGACACAATTAAAACAAACCAGGAAATACCACAATTCAAATGACCCTAAATTAAATTATTATATTCTTAGAAAATAAGTGCCTTTTAGAGAGCATTCTTTATGATATTTGTCTCAGACCACTTGGTATGAAAAGCAACAATTTTGTTTTCCATCTGTAATTATACAACTGAAAATATTCCCACTGCATACTAACGTAATTATTTGAGGTGTTAGAAGCTCTGCAAATTCTAATTCATGTTTGAAACAAAATAATTGGAAATATTAATGAAATGTTCATTATGAGACAGCCCTGTGTTACAGAGATCATGCAAAACTCTTCCGAGATTAAGACATGCTGCAAATGTCACAGATCATTCAGCTGAAAGCACGTGGCAAATAAAAGAATAGTTTCCTGTGAGAGATGGATATTCAGAGATTATCCTGTATGCACTGCACTACAAAACAATAGTCTATCACAGGCAGCTGTGTTATGATGTAAGAGCATTGTAATTGTCTGCAGATGTATGAGTGACAGTTGGCTGAATCAAGTGGAAAACCAGAAATAGTATATTCTATTTGGGGATAAAAAGAATACAATAAAAGTAGAAGTAATTTTTCTGAGCTGCAAAGACTGACAGCAATTCACTTCCAGTTGCTTTCAAGTAATGTATTAATAGAATATTCAATGTCACTAAAATAACTTACTAGTCGTCAGAAATAATAAATGAACAGAATAACTGACTGTTCTCACATATCTATTGCCAATGTACACACCTAAGACGTGGTTAGAGACAGTGCTATACATGCTAACATGTTAGGCTGATACTGAAATCCACTCCTTAGACAAGAAATAGCACTAGAAAGAGCAGTGACTGGAATAGCTGCAGTCACATTTCTCAACCATTTGCTAATGAATTTCAACATACCACTCCTAAAATAATCTTTAGAAGTACTACATGAAACCATGAGTTAACCTGATGAACTACAAGCATGATATGAAATAACATAGACCTTCATACACAGACACAAACTGTCTATTAAAAGGAAAATACTCTTAGAAAAAGGCTTAAATTCAGTTTTTTGTCTTCCAAGGACATTTAATACAGGGCCATTGCTGTCTCAGAGTACTCCTTAATCTATTTTAACAAATTAATAAAGCATTCGTTTTATACAGGATCAAAGTTATAGTCACAGACAGATAGCTGGGACTGAAGTACTGCAGCATCTCAGCATCTCTCACAACAGATCCGCACGCTGCTGTGCACAGGGTGATCCTTCAGAGCAGTCTATAAATCCATTCAGCCTACAGGACACTTGAATGCACTGTTGCCTTTTTCTGTGGGGTAAAAGCAAATAACTGTTTGAGAAGCTGAAATGCTGGGGTCTGAACCCCGAGCCCTGAATTAAGGTTGCCATGTGGGTGATCCCCACAGCCCTTCATCCAGAGGGGTGAGTTTGCCTTAGAGCTTCCCCCCAGGGTGCGGCCGGCCCTGCAGGGAGAGCCAGAAGGGAAATGAGCCCCAGGGGTCCCGCAGGGAGCTGACAAAGGTCAGGGCTCTGCTGGGGGATAAAAGCTGGTAGTTTCATTCTAAATTTTCGTATGTGTGAGCCTAGACAAGTCAGTTTCTCACATACAACCCAGAGACTGCCAATACACCTACCCTGGAAGATGTGGTTATGTACTAACCCAAAGGATACGTGAGAAACATACGTATCTTTCATCCAAATCTAAAATGGCTTTTGGAAGATTTTAACATACAGAAATGTCTCACCTATATGGTTGATTTAGATGCCTTCAAAGAACAGCATAGACAAACCATCAATGAGAACAGAGGACAGCCTGTGCACTGGAGAGTAACCCCTAAATAAGGCAGAAAGAAGGTTGATGAAAAAAAGGAAACCAAGGCAGGAAAAAGTCCAAACCAGACCACTGTAGATGTGCAAATGGAGCCCTAATGGCCTGGCTTTACATGTTCTAGGGGTCATGTTACTTCTAAGCTGATGAACAGATAAACTGATTTTAGTTGATTCAGTATTTTGAATAATTAAAGGAGCCAGAAAATAAAATCCATTTCCCCTAAGTAGAAATGTCACATGTGCCTTACTCTTTCCTCACAATTAGGCCACTGAAATATGCTGTTAAGACCCTGACATTCTTTCCCTTACCAATTTAGAAAGAGAATGCTTTCAGACATAATTATCCAGCTTCAGATATACTTCTATTTAAAACATAATATAAATGTAAATGTTATTCTATAAATGAACTGTTTTCTCAGAGTTGCTACCTGAATCCTCCTGTCTCATGATTTATCACCTAATACCTTTGTATCTGTCATACTATGATTTGTTACCAAACTAAAAATTACCACCATCTCTGCATCAATAAGTCTAAGAGCCATTCTTTTTCAGTCCTTAGAAATGACAGGTTTATCAATCAATATTTTGCTTACTGATACACATCCTTTATTCACTACTTTTTCCAAACAAATATTCTAGGCATCCATAGTTCTTGCAAAGATTTATTAGTTTATCTTTCACAGCCTGTTTCTAGTATGATTAGTTTTTGTGTGGATGAGCATTAAATAGCAAACACATTTGTCCAAATATCTTTATAGAGCAAATCATCTCTCTTGAAGTATAGAGAAGCTTCTGTTATTTATATGTTAATGGTCAGGGTCACGCTGCCATCACATTCTTAAGTTCCTGCTCTCTAGAAGAAAAAAAAAGTGAGGCCTTAAATAATTCAGATATCATTGAAGAGAAATTGGAAGACTTGTTGGGCAAATATCAAACTAATCTAAAGCTAGTATGGGTAGAAGACATACTCTGCAATGACATGAGCAGAGTGATTACTTTGGGAACACTTCTGCTTGCACTGCAAATTTCAGTAGACCACTGACTGTGAAATGACATGTCTTTTACTTATGTTATTCTTCCTTTCACTTTTTTGCAATTTTGAACCTTCCTCTAATGAATAAAGTTTATTAATTATTGTTTAACTGTACTAGCCCCGAAAGTGCAACTGGACCAAATTAATACAAACTCAAATTGGTAGATGTGCTCAAGTGCAAAAATGAAAGACAAAGTTTGGTGAGAACAAATCATTCAAGAGCCAGTCCAAAAGACAGTATTTAAAGCTTTTTAAAAGGCCAGGAGGAAGGACAACAGTATTGTAAGATAAAAGCTTTGGTTTTCAGAAGAGATTATTCTTGATGTCTTTAATTGCATCCTTATTAGCTGTAAGTTAAAATTTCCTTTATAAGGAAAAGGGGGAAAAAAGCAAACAACTATTTTATTCCAACCATCAGCATTACACTGAGCCTTACCTATCCCTCAGGATTATACACATCTTATATCACCTGTCATTTGGAGCTGTTCAATTCACTTTCACAGCAACCTTAATTGCAGTAGCTTTGACTTTACCAATGCAAATAAACTCACAGATCAGGACCTTCCACTTAACCATTTTGCTTTCCAGTTCAATATCACAGAAAGGTTTGGTTTGGAAGGGACCTTAAATATCACCTAGTTCCAAGCCGCCTGCCATAGAAAGAGACACCTTCCACTGGATCAGGTTGCTAACAGCCCCATCCAATTATTATTGAGTCACAAAACAGCATGGTGAATGGTTTAGTGCTAAAGTGATCACCAGTACTCATGAAAAAACCCACACACATTTGCAGGGATAGTTCTTTCCTCTCCATATCCATCTTTTTCAGGACTTACAGCCAGGAACTCTCTATCAAGTAAGTAACATCAATTTTTGCAAAAAGCATGGGGGAACTGGGACATATCCTCTTATTGTCTACATTCATGTACAGCATTTTTTGTGAAGTATATGGGATGCCAACATCCAAACCCTTCTTCTACTTTCCTGGTTTTAAACAAAAAATTATTTTTTCAGAAAATTACTCTAAACCTGGGATTAAAGGGGAACATGCACTCACTTCAGTTCCTCTGTCGAAGGTGTTGTCTATGCAAACAGGCCACAGGTTTTCACCAGCCCTGCACAGCAGACCAAAGAGTTAAACATGCCACCACCACCCCAACACACCCCCTTTGGAATCAGTCTGGCTTTTTCACTTCCCAGGCAAGTCCACCACAGTTTATTACAAGATGACCTGAGCGTAAAGGGGAGTAGCCAGCTCTCCTGAAAGTTTCATGAAGACACTAACAGAAAGGGCAGTTGGTGATCTTAAATACCATGAGTTCAATGAACTGTACGTTTCAGGAAACTGCTTCACTAAAATGGATGGTTTTCCACTCCTAATGCTGACCACCTCAGAAAAGAAAATACTAGAGGTCCCATCTCAACATTTTTTTAACTAAACTTTTTGATTTGACAACCTCTAGCCTTCCAAAAATCTTCAAAAATATTCCTCCCAAGTTTTCTCTCCGGTAATAACTCAGGCAATAATAAATGAGCCTTGTTCGCTGTCGAGGACCTTCTAAATCACACTGCTAGCTCAAAAAAAAACCAAACCAAAACAAAAAAAAGGCTCAGTTAGGGAAATAAGGCTCTCAGATGAAATGTCTAATTTTGAAATGAAATAAAGGGTAAGAATTCCCTTTCTTAATGTAATGGATGTCTAGCCCACTATGGGGTACTAAAATAATAGATACTTATATCACTTTTCAAGAAGCCTTAATAATTTCTTTGTTTGCAGCAGCTCTTTGAAAATCATGCAGCATAGAAGAGAATAATAACGAATCTTTGCTCTGAAATAGCGCTTCTTACCAGTACAACTCAAAGCATTTTAGGCAATAACCAGGATCAGTATAAATTCAGATGAGTAACACACAAAAGGAGTTTCTAACCTGAGGACATGGGTCTCACTCAAGCCCATACTATTCTTAAACTATTTTAGTTTTTTTCTTAGTCATGACATTCTTTCAGTGATGACTGCCAGTTTTCAAGCCATTGTGTTCCTTCTGTGGCATGTGGAACTGGAGAAAATTTCAGATGCATGTTAAAGTAATGGTTGTTAAGGTGAGACTCAAATGGAAAACCAATGAATAGTAGAAGGGTATTAGAATAGTAAAAAGTGAGTTACTTATTTCTCCAGAAGACCCTCAATCTGGACTCAGCTCATCTTTTCAGCTGATCTCATATGATGGGAAGAAAAACTACATTATAAAGGACTGATATATAAGCACTGGTTAATACACTGTACTCTTCACTTAAGAAAAGAAACATATGAGGAGAGAGCATTTCGCATAGCTCTTATTCTATATTTCCAACCTTCAGGAACAGAGGCTTGATGCTGTACTCAGCTGGCAGCTAACTTCATAAAGCTGTGTTAATGCATGTTCACATAATGCTAAGAATATGACCCTACGGTTTCTTACTACACATTTTTCTGAATAACCTATAGTCTCTCTTTCCATTCCAGGCCCCCAGCCTTTACATTCAACTTGTCACTTTAGTTTTGGATCATATCCTTGTTTTTCTAACTACTGTAAATCTCAAAATCTTGAACTACTGTGGGGATAAGGAATGTATGCTTTTCCCTCAGAGTTATCACACAATTACACCTGGCCACCATCTCTCTGGCCCAAATAAGTACTTCAAGCCTGATGGCAGCTCTTCCTCCCACTAGTCTATTTAAGTTGAATCTAAATGCTTGCAAAAGGAGGGTTTTTTAATCATTTGTGAAGTTATCAATTCATGTAAGCTCTTGAAAGAGCTTTTCCTCCTCCTCTGCCACGTTATTTTTTTCCTCCTGTGAGGAGAGGTAAAGACACACATTAAAGCCTCAAAGATGTGAAGAACATACATGTTTACAAATCAGGTTTCACAAGTTTGACTCATATCACCTGTCATATGGGGTAAGAATAGTAATAGAAAATAATGATTAATTATACATATTAAGAATTTTAGAATATAGAGCACAGGACCATACAGCTCGAGCGGAAAAGAAATGGCTAACAGATGGAAAGACTTGTTTTCTCTTAATAGTAAGGACTTATTCACAGACAAGAGGGCCATTCCAACCTTATTTAAAGAAAACAAACCTTAAAAGAGCATTCCAACCTTATATGGAGGGCAACCATAAAGAACAGGAATTAGAAAACAGGCTGGCACCCGTCACGAGCGCTCGATAAATCCCCTTGCTGAAGAGAAACAAATGGATAACAAGGACACGAATTAGCTCAGACTGATCAACTTGCAAAATCATCACATTCCAGGGAAAAGGTGAAAAGCACGCCATGAGGAAGACATACAGCCTTCCTCGCCCACGGAAGGAAGACCCCTGCCCACAATTTCTGGGAAGACTTGTGCAAGCGCGAAGGACTGATTAGCTAATTAGCATACATTAGCATACAAAGCAGGAGTAGGCGGGGTTAGGTAATGAATATGTCTAGGTGTCACATGAATATGTATTGTTTCACTGTGTAAATGTGGGAGGTGTTGCCTCCTTACACATGGACGTTTGTGGTGGAGCGATCCCTCGTGCATCGGCACGCAATAAACACACCTACTTTATAACCTTTGGGTTCTAGAGTCTGTTTCTGCACGTCACCTGCAGACTTCTGTATCCTTTACCATGGTAAAATGGTAGAATCAGCTACCATAATAACCTAAGACCTGAGCCCTTTCCTTGTTCTCTCTACTCCCAAGCCACTGACTGACCATATTCCTCTACAAAAGCATTACGATAAGAGATTTGCACATACTTAGGGAGATTCTTGCCAGCCTACATTCAGCCCAGAATTTAGTCCCAAATAAGCCCTGTGTCAGCTTTAGGACTAGCAACAATTAAAGTTCTTCCTATTCATTTTATAAAACATCCAATCTATTTTATTAGCCTAAAAGGGGATTCTTGCCAGCCTACATTCAGCCCAGAATTTAGTCCCAAATAAGCCCTGTGTCAGCTTTAGCAACAATTAAAGTTCTTCCTAATCATTTTATAAAACATCCCATCTATTTTATCAGCCTAAAAACATCTTTACAAAAGCAATGAGAACCCATGAAGAACCTCCTACATAATGCACTACAGCATGCAAAGAATAGCCACACGGTCACTCTGAGCAATACTTTTCAGCATTGCTGTACATGTAGCAGCTTTTATAAAAATAATCATTATCTAACATGATTGAAAACCGTGTGGATAATCTGTGCTCTAAAATAGTGGAATCACTTAAAAGCAAAATTCATAACTCTAATTTTGAATCTAAAAGATAAGCAGTTAATTTTAAAACTACAGAAAGTTAGAGGGTTGGAGAAATATTAAGGCTATATTCTAATTAGATACTAATGTGCTTTCTATGAATTTCTAATCATAGTGCATATAGCAAAGGTTTTAACTACCATCCACAAGTCATGAACCGTTTAAGATCAGAAGTATAGATATTAAAAGTCTAATATCCTTTCTGTTCTCTGGTCATAATGGCTGTTTCATTGCTTTACCATTTCCCAGATTAATTTTTCTTTTTAATAAGGAACACGTTGCTTTCTCTGTAGCACAGATACTGATATTAAAAAGAAAAGTTCTATTTATGAACCTTATCCTTAGATGAGCAGCACAAAGTGCATGAGATTTGACTTGTTAAAGAACCACCACCATGACTACACATAGCACATTTTGTGAATGAAACGAGGATCAAAATTTTTTGAGGAGCTGCTAATATCGATAAGGTCACAAAGGAGCGTTGATTTACAGTCTCAGAAAGTGGGTGTAAAAATGCAGATTGCTTCCTGAATAATTCCCAGTGTCTGGCAAAAAAAAAAAGGAAAATAACAGCACAGGAGGAAGTAGCCCACATTCCAAATACAAGGTAAATGTTACAGTATAATAGTAAATGAATCAAATATAAGAGAAAGAAATTGCTACACAATTAAGGATTCTGGCTGCAAAGGTAACTGCCCTTTTAACATACATCTTTTTGAAAAACAAATTAAGCAAGAAAAAAACAGAAAAGGGAAAAAAAAAACACATTAGTTATAAACACCTTTTGGTTCAGAATTATTGCCCCTCTACATTTTAAAAATTGAAGCGAGGTCAAGTCACTTGCTTCATATACATCAACAGATGAAAAAAAAATCATTTAAGGGTGTAGGAAAATCTAGATCATGTTAGGAAGCTCCTGCAGACAACATCTGTTATTCCCTTGATGTTATTTGCCACAGCATATGAGTAATGCAAGTTACCTAAGATTGCACATCAATGTTTGCATTTTCTCTCCATGAATGCAACCAGTCTGTATGGTAAATTACACACAGATTGGTCAGGGCACGTACCAAGAAGAGGCCACAAGATAACATAAATTACCCTTCACTCTGATTTGTATTTATGCCATTTAACAGCATGTCCCTGCATTTAACTCATTCATTAACAGCAACTCATTTAGTAACATTAAGCACTATGTAGGAGGAGTAATGTGTTACTATTTCATGAAAATGTGGTTAATTAGTAATTTATGGCTTTGGATTTTTTGTTGTTGTTGCATCTCAGTGTGCACACGATGAGCAATGCTTACTGGGAACCATGCTCACTGCCATGTGGCACAGAATGATCCTGGATACTGTAGTGGTTTTGATGTGTATAAGGTAGCTAGACCAAGCTCTGATGCAAATGTCTTCTAATCACAAGCAGCAATACACACACGTGTAGACTAGAGATGAATATAAATTTAAGCACCATAAAGGGTATGAGCAACACAAAGCTGCCACTCTTTCTTACATACAGCTGACTACATTCTTATTTGACAAATTGCTCCCTGATGCTTGGTCATCATAGGATAAACCAAAAGAGCCCCAGACTATGGTTACAGAATTCACTTTTCATTCAAACCCTGCAGAAATTGCTGACTGTGCATGTCAATGATGTTGAGCAGAAATGAAAACCCTTTCCTTATCTGTTTGAACACAGCTCAGTCACTTCTCTAATTAGTAATTGAGCCCAATGGCTTCAGCAAAGAGCAGCTTAGAGCTTCAGCAATGTCCATAAACCAGGACTCTGTTACCTCAGCAAAGAGCAGCTTAGAGCTTCAGCGATGTCCATAAACCAGGAGTAGGCAAGTGTTTTGCAGGACTCTGTTACTGTGCAGTTACAGTCCTTTACATTGACTCCTGAATTCACTTAAGGATATGCTGTCTCTCTAAAACAAGTAGATTACTTCAAAATTCTCTGATTTTCCCTGAAAGATGCTTTCACTTGCTTATTCAGACACTGTGTAAATCTGATATCTCCCCTAAAGCCACTATAAGCAATACTTTTAGCCTGATGCCATTAATGAATTCTGTATTTATGCAGAGGACTGTTAAAAGATCATAGAATCATAGGGGTTGG
>NW_008583511.1:0-9958 GCF_000691845.1 Merops nubicus | reverse complement strand
CCGGTGCCGGGGACCTGCCCGGTGCGGTGTGGGCGCCGGGGCAGGCCCCTGGGCACCAGCTTGCCAGTTAAGCTGATGAGCCTTAGGTTTGTGACAGCCTGCGACACTTCACTGTTAAAGCTACACCTGTCCGAAGATCTGCTCCCCTTGGCTTTGCTGGTGAGGAAATACATTTAGTGACTTCTGCGCCTTTGAATTGATGTCCAAGTACCCATTGTGGCTCTTTTGACAGGATGTTGTGGTGAGGCACCTGTTTGATTGTCTGTTCTACCAGTGGAGCTCAGGCCCCTGCCTGACCAGATGCCCCATTCAAGTGAGTCTTTTTCTTTTCTCTTTTTTCTTTTCTTTTCTTTTCTTTTCTTTTCTTTTCTTTTCTTTTCTTTTCTTTTCTTTTCTTTTCTTTTCTTTTCTTTTCTTTTCTTTTCTTTTCTTTTCTTTTCTTTTCTTTTCTTTTCTTTTCTTTTCTTTTCTTTTCTTTTCTTTTCTTTTCTTTTCTTTTCTTTTCTTTTCTTTTCTTTTCTTTTCTTTTCTTTTCTTTTCTTTTCTTTTCTTTTCTTTTCTTTTCTTTTTTCTTTTCTCAAAAAGTGGCTACCTTCAGCAATTCCCTCCTCTGGAACAGCATTGAAGTGCTGCTAATTTTGTTTGTTTTCTAGTCTGCTGCTCTTTCACTTAGTCCATGCTTCCCACTTGGCTGCAGGTCACAACTGCTAAACCAAAGTACAGGTAAGAAAGTCCCCATGAGGACTGGCAGCAAAGTGCCCTTCACCAGTTCCATAGAACCTTACATGCCCCAGTCAATCTGCTGCTGCAATTTAGTGTGAAGGTGAAAAAACATGCGAGCAGACAAAACTAGTCAGCAACTCCACACTAATCACAGAGACCATGGTAATAATCACAAAGCAGGAGGGCACGGGTTATGCTCTGAAAAATGAGAAGGAAAATAAATTCAAAACCTGCTTGTAAAATCTACCGGCTGAAATTAAAAGTTTTGCAATGTAAGCATGTAACAAGTACCAGCTTTGTCTAAAATCTGCGATAGAGTTAATGATTTTATACCCACCACCTGGCTGCATTGGTCATGGGAGGTAATCTTGTGTAAGGCACCTTTTCTAGCAGGTTATTATCAATTGCATTAAAAAGCTATCTAGAAGTCACAAGAAAAGATCACAGCCTCACTGTGTCACTCACTAAATAAACACAGTGAGATGTCCTGTTCCAAAAAGCTCATAATCTGCATCGACAAGACAAATTTAGAGTGGGTGGAAAATGTATTATGCTGCAGATGGTACTGAGAAAGAAACCGATTTGCCCAAGGTCATGCAGGAAGTCTGTGGCAGAGCCAAGAACGAAACACAACTCTCCTGAAACCCTGCCTAAAAATAGTGTTTGATAATTGCACATAAACTCCAGAAAACACACATTACATAGATAATCATCTTTTGACCATTATTTTGGAGGTACTGGGCTCCATTTAATTGTAATTTTCAACTGCACTTACAACTGAACGGTCACTTTCTAAATTTAAACCACATTATTTGAAAGTCCTCTATCCAGAAATTCCTATCATGGAACAAAAGGCACTAAGAGATTGCATCTGGGCCAATGCAGATGCTTTCTGAGTGTTTCCTTCTCCTACCCCTTTCCTAAGGAGAACCAAAATGGTGTCCAGATCTGCACCTTTGTCTTGGAAGGGGGAGCTCCTGCTTCTCACAGTGTTCTCCTGAGGCTCTGAGGGGCTGTGTTGTCCATACCCACACTCTGCCTGGTAGCAGCACCCAGATTTGATCCCACACTCCAGTTCCCTTTTTAGCCCCATTAAAACATTCCCTGGAAGACAGCTTTAATTTGCTTTCATGGAAAACATGTCTTAGATCTCAGAAACTGCCTTCCCTGTGTCCTCTTCCTATTCCAGCTCCCTCTTACTGGTTTTCATAACCATTGCAGAGGCGTTTCTGGCAATGCAGAACTCGCACAACCAGAAAACAGCAGTTATATCGTGTTGCACCCTTCAGGCACCCTTCCCTGTCACTTAGGAAGGCTATTTACACATACATTTAGTGGATGTTCCAACGTATAAATGCTAATGAGGAGGAGTTGTAGTAGTAGTTAATGCAGTTTTCCTTATTAATCAGTCCTACCAGCACGGTAATGATTTCTGTTATTCTTCTGGAGCTTCCTCCAGCAGGGAGTGAGCTCTGTTGATTAGTGAGACCATTTTGCATGTATATAACATTTTTGTTCATCTGTAACAATCTCATTAATGTAGTTTTTTCTTAAGGAGGTGAGCAGTTCCCAACTTACGCTTAAGGAGTAACTAGGGCAGAAGGAATCGCGCTGTCACCCATACCACCATTTTACAGTTCTTTATCTGTCAGGTTCAGTACAATTTACACTGTGGTGAAAGACAATGAGGAGCAGGATGGCAGAGATGCCCCAAATCAGGTAACAAGTCTGGGATGTCCAGGATCAAAGCAAATTTGCTATTTTGCATCAGGGCTTCAAAGGTAAACAGCTTTCAATGACTATTGGAAAGACAGTAATGTAACTATCCTGTCTGATTAATACTGTCATCATGCTCCACAGACACAGACCAGGAAAAAGCTTTTAGGTTCCCACATCCCGAGTAGTGAGAAGAATTTCTCCTCGTTTTCCTGCCAAGATGATCAAAATCAAGAAGATGTGAGTAAACCACGGCAACAACAGAGTATTTCGCTTTCTCTTAAGTCAATAATTTACAATGAAATGATCATAAATTATTCAGCTAGTGTAAATAAAAATAAATCCAAGCAGAAAGAAAAGGTTTTCCCAAAGATTCAATGTTCAGAAGGCAGCAAGACAGGTTTTAAACCTGATGTTAACTGAACAAGTGGTGAGCTATTGAAGCTGAATCTCAGCATACTACCATAAATTATGAAACATTGACATTTCACTTTGAATTAATGCAAAGGGCTATTTATACACTGTTTTAGAGACAGTTGCCTGTGCAAACTAATACACTTTTTCCTTCACCAGGCCAAATATTATCAACACTGCTATTTTTCAAAGTATCAAACTATTTGCATATTGAAAATGTTTTAATGCAGTCTGTCCCCCAGGGCCATGTGAATTACTTTGGAAAGGTTATCAGTCATAACTCACTGACTCCTTGATCCAAAAACTAACTTCAAATTGCTACCAATGATTTTGAATATGAGACACTGCTCATTATCAGAGAATTGCTTTCTGTTTGGAGGCCCAAAGGCCACCAGCATGGGAAAAGGTGCTCAATAGGCTATGATCATCTTTCTGAGCTTGCCACTAATAAGAGGTCTGGATAACAGCAGTGAAAGAGGTAGGCATGAGCATGTAACAGAAATACTCACTATACTTGCCTGAAATTTGAACTTTGGATGTGATTACGTATCAAAACATCAACTTATTACTCATGTATTGACAATGCTTTTGTCTTTTTTTTGGGTTGGAGGGGCAGGGGTGGGATTCTAACACTGCAAAGTGACTTTTTGAAGCTACTTTTGACAGATCAGTGTTTTAGGTTTCATTTCAGTAAAGCATTGGCTAAGAATGTCCTTAAATAATGAATGGTTAGACTTACAAAGAGTGCTTAAGAGCTTCACTAAGCTGGGGTTTAAAATAATTAAAATAATTATTTTAAGTGTCATCCAAGTGATAGAAGTCACTAGTCACTTTTAGCAAATTCAGTGGGTGTCAGATCCATAACTGTGAAAAAGATACTCTGGTACCTTCTGCTCAGAGCCTTTTCTTTATCTCAGAGATAAAACTCTCGAATCAGAAGTGCCTCAAGACTGATGTGAACAAATCACAGTCCCATATCATCTCCACAGACGGGTTTCTCCCTGACCGATTCCCTGTAGAGACACAGCCTCCTGGTCATACCAAGGACTTCTGTACAAAATCCTTGCAGCTTTTTTTGTCTCTTCTCACTTCTCGTGGCAGTGAGTAATACTGGTGCAGTGTTGAGGAAGTTAACATGTAGTGACAGTGCTCATAGACTTCTCTAGAAATGTGATGTGGCAGCACAAGACAGCTCAGTGGTGATGACACCAGAAATTTTTCTTCGAGGCCATTCTTCATGTTTCCTTGAAAAGTGATCCCTACACAAATGTTATTCAAGGGCGTTGTGTGGCACTGCTCTGAAGGAGGTTCAGCATCAGAGGGGTTTGCTACCACAGGAATAGGTTAAGGGAATAGGTATGGTACATTGCTCATCACAAGTGGTACCATTCAACAAGAAAGATCTGTTGATGGAGAAAACATTGCGTCAGGGCTTTCCCACATCTCTCCATCTTGTTCAGAGCCTGCAATGAGGTCACACATCAAAAAATCTATTTTGACAGTGCATATTGAAGTATTTCTCTTGTATTACTCCAGATTGTGCCTTGCAGCACAGAACTATTAGCATTTCTAGCAGACAAACGTCAGAGGTTTGGCTTAAACTCACAGAGTGAGGTCATCCCACGTAGAAGAGAGACATTCGAGCTGGTGTGTCTGCAGTTTCCACCACTTGAAGGATACAGTAATATTTGTGATGGACTGGGCCAGCTTTGATTGTTTAATTTTGATTATTTAAGTTTGCTTTTCTCTTTGCTCTGTTTTGCTCATCCCAGCCATAGCCCAGTCTCATTTGAGCCCTGCTGCACGTAGCACTGACTCCAAGAGGGCTTGATCAAATCCACAGCCTCCCTTCAAAGGGAACAGACCTGCCAGTCAAAGAGGGTTGCGCTGTCATCAATGAGCCAAAGGCGAATCGCAAGAGGTGATGTGGCAATGCTTACCCTCCTTCAGGGTAGAGAGCCACATTTGATGGCTTGATCTAACATATCAAATCCTGCTCGTAGAAAATTGAGAGCCGGGTTTTGTGGCTTTTTGTAGTTTTATTTCCTTGAAACAGATCTGAGAGAGGAAGGAAGTGCTGTGTGGAGCCAGAAGTTTCCTATTCATCTCAGTTCTGCCAGTAAGTTTCTAGGTAGCCCTTGACCTCTACCTTAACCTCCTCGACTTTGATTTCCCACTTTTGAAAAACTAAAGACAAAAAAAAAAAAAAAAATACAGTTTCTTTTTTAATTTACCAGCCAAATTGCAGTGTGATTCCTTGTTCTGCTACCCCTATCTTGTAAGACGTTACAGAAATCATGGATTATCTCTGTGCCTCAGTTTTTCTGTCTGTGATACAAACCCAGAGAAACTTCTGGTCTGTCTCCTGGTTTTGGACAAATAAACATATCTATTGTTCTGTATTTTACAGTGATTTATCTTCTACAGGTCTGACTTCAACAGAGGTCCTTTAGTTTTAAAAACATGGTGCGATAAATAGTTTTGAAGTTTCTCCTTGGGGCACTATGAAGTCAGTGGAAAGATGCTGCAAAAGAGATACATTACATTAACTAATACACAAGAAAGGATAAAATTAAAGTAACTTTATTTTATAAAAATTGTGAAGGGTCTTGCAATCAGACAGTGCAAAGCCCTAAGGAGTGAGGATACTGTGCAGTGTAAGGGAAGGACTGATCTTAGCCACAACAGCTTTATAATGCTTTTTCTGTTTGTTGTACCAAGAACTGAATTCAGTAAACATTTAAACATGGGCTTAACTTGATAGATGTGAGTGGCTTTTTGACTTGATTTCTAATGCACATTTAAGCTTAGGCATGGCTGTTTGCGGGGTAGGGATTTAGCACAGGAGTCCCTGGTCCTTTACACACATGATTTCATTAGGTGTTGGCTGTTTCTCTAGCACTGCCTTAGGGCATGGGCCAAGCCCGGCTGAAGTCAGAGGGAATCTCTACAGGTTTTGATGGCAGTTGGACTGGACTCTTTATTGGAAACAAAAACAGATTTTGTGGAACATAAAAGCCAAAAAAAAAATCCTTCTAAATTTGTGGGGATGAAATACTCATTTCCTGTTTTAGGACTAGAGACTTTATAAATCAAGCTTCTAACCAGAGCAAAACTTTACCATCTGTACTATAAGTCACTGAAAATAAGGGAAAAATACAACATACTCCTAGCCAACCCCTAGTTTTAGCTGAGCAGAAGGCACTGTTTGGCTCTGTATAACATTCAGCAGGAGGTAATGATCATGATTATTTGGGTTCACAGGTTCTTTTGCTGTTGCATGCTTTCATGGTACCTGATTTAAAAACTAAAACTAAAAAAATAAATCTATAAAGAATATATCTGTAAAAGCCAGCTTATGTGTGGTTTCATGCCATAGCTGTCATTTCACACAACTTTCAGTTGCCATGCCAAGCCATCCTAGCTTAACTTGTATCACAGCAGTTTCTGCTGTTGGCATCAGCTTCTAATAGAGTTAGAGGACTAAAAACTTGTCATTCCCAAAAGCTTTCTTGGTAATGAGCAGAGTTTGAAACATGGATCTGAGACCTATTTGAGTGCACTGTTATTCTCCCTCTTTTGGTGGTCACATTAATGACAGGTTGGCAGGTGCAATTAGTACTTCCAGTGCTGGCTTTGCATCCTGCCCTCTACTTCCAGCGGAGAGTCTCTCTAACCACAATCCCTGGTGCTTACACTCCATGAGATAACAAATAGAAATGATGAAAAGCAAGGAGAAAAGAGAGGGGGAAAACAAAAAACTAGCTATCCATTGGCCAGGTAAGAGCATCCAATATGCCAGTAGTGGGTGCCTTCAGTAAAGACAGGTAAGAATAGTCAGCTGTCTAAGAGGACATAAGGATGAAACTCGAGAGCACAGAGGATGAAAGAACAGCTGAAATGAAAGTATGAAATGTGATAAAAGTCAATCAAGACAAGTATAGTATTGTCAGATTGGAATGTCATTGTGTTTTGAGTGCTGGTACCTGCTGAATGCCTGCTGTCTCACAGCTCCTCAAAGTACCAGCTGGACCTGAGAAGTCAGAAGATCCAGCTTTGGAAGACCTCCATTTTTTACTGATACCCTTTTCCCAGTTTCCTGGTGATAGCTGCAAATGGTACTATCGCTACCAATAACACACTCAGAAGATTACTCTCTGTCCGGAGGTTGAAGGAAGATCCAAAGGAATAACAAGGGCTGAAGATGTTTAAAAATGCCTAATTACAGGTGCTACAAGTTTTGGAGGGCAATTTGCAACAACTAGAAAGGGACATGGTTAATTGTTGGCTTTTCAATACCCGCTGAAAATCAGGGAGCTCTATTATTTCCTTCCATCTGGGAAACTGAATAATAGTTGCAACTCTTATCCTGGGGCCACAAGGGCAGAAATGGATTCTCTGGTTTCTATTAAGATGCAAATTGAGATCTTTTCCACTTTACAGAAGTGATGGTATCTCTTTGTAGAGTGAATTCATTGGTATCTAGTAAGTCTGTTTCAATTTTTTTTCTTCTTTCTTGCAACATATTTTTATAAGTCTTACAAGAATTTAATATCTTTGAGATCCCTATCCTTCTAAACAGGGATTCAGACGTTTTGGGAGCAGACTGACTGACAGAGGCAGTCAGACACGGTGTGTCTGAACAAAGCATTTGCTCAGCAGATCATGCTGCAAACACAGGAAGTTTGAAGGGAGCACTGCGTTGAGAGCTGAACCAAGGAGACAGTCTGTGGATTTGACATTTGTAATTTACACCTAATGAAAATAGGGCCTTTGACTGAAGTCATTTTACTTTCCGTTCCAGTGGTGAAACTGCTGTGGTTTTCACTGGGACCAAGCTTTTGTCTCTTAATTCCTATGGAAAAACTTCCTACCTATAGGGCACCTATCCAAACCTGTATTAAATGCAGTCATACAAAGGGCTCTACATCACAAACCACAGAAAAAGCAGTTCTTCCCTTTCCCCCAGCCATCCTCCAGCCTTCCTCCAGAGAAAACACAAAACAAGACTCCCACCCCACCCAGCAGAGATCTCACCCTCTTCCCTCACCAGCACCTTTTCAGATGGGAAGTTGTTTCAACCCGAGCAAGTTGTGTGATGAAATTGTGGCTGTATTTGTCTATTGAAAGAGGTAGCAACCCACAGGAAAGACATGTGCAGGAAGTAGCACCAGCTTGTGTGTTATATGTAAGAGACTACCTTACAAAATAACTCAGTAATCTCAATTAAAGAGTGTGTTCTAATGCACACAGCAATCCTATTCCTAGTAGTAAAATTTCAAGCCTTTTTAATGACTTTGTTACACTTTGCTGTAACTCCACATATTCCACAGGGCTTCTGGAGTCATTAGGGTGTGTGACATGCATACAATAAAGTTGTCAAGCTACTCTTATTTCTTGTATGTTAATCAGTTGCTGGAATTAAGTACACTAGAGAGAAGTGGCAAAGGCAAACCAGATAAAGGCAAGCAGAAGAGGAGAGGAGAAGAGAGGAGAGGAGAGATTTAAGAGATATTTTGGATAGAGCTGGACACAATGAGAAAGAGCTTGAGCAACACAGATAGGGCTGCCTGGTGAATGATGCTTCTCAGAGACATGTTAAAAGTCTAAAATAAAGTAAGACCTGAGAGGAGTGTTTGAGGCACTTGAAGCATGGCCTGCAAGAGGAGAGCCCAGTGGGTAATTAGGAAAGCTGGAGGCTATTTGCAGGGACATGTGCATCCTGAAGATTGGTAATGTACCATTGTGAGACCAAACAGATTCTACCGGAGTCTCAAAACAAAAGTTGAGACTATGACCCTCTGGACTGCAGAATTCAACATACTGTTAGGGTCCTCTTCACTATCTGATAAACAAGACCTTATTCCTATTTCATCTGCTACTTGAAGGTCTTGAACATACTAAGGAAATCTCCTCAACTAAACTAATATATAGTTGGAAAAAGAAAATCTGTGTGTTTGTTTTAGCAACCATAAATTTCATGGGAGAATTCCTGGGTTGATCTTCATTGGAGATTCTCGTTTGATAAAGTGAAGTGCCGCACTTTGAGTACTGTGTCCGGTTTGGGGCACCACAGGATAAGAAGGACATTGGGGTGCTGGAGTGGGTCCAGAGAAGGGCAACGAGGATGGTGAGAGGGTTGGAAAACATGCCTTGTGAGGAGTGGCTGAGGGAACTGGGATTATTTAGTCTGGAGAAGGGGAAACTGGGAGGAGACGTTATTGCTCTCTGCAACTACATAAAGGAAATTGTAGTGAGGCTGGTGTTAGTATCTTCTCCCAAATTACTGATGATAGGTTGAGAGGAAATGACCTCAGGTTGTGCCAGGGGGGGTTTTGATTAGATATTAGGAAGAGTTTCTTCACTGAGAGAGTGGTTAGACACTGGAATGGGCTGCCCAGGGAGGTGGTGGAGTTATCATCCCTGGAGTGTTCAAAAAATGAGTAGATGTAGTACTTGAGGATATGGTCTAGTGCTTAGGGAGATGCTGGGTTGAAGGTTGGTCTTGATGAGTCTAGAGGTCCTTTCCAACCATAGTGATTCTATGATTGTATGATTCTCTTGCAGCACAAAATGGGGAGTTGCTACACTGGACCCAAGCAGACACCAGTGGGATTCAGCAGCCTGGCTCTGTGTGTGTCTGCCTCCTGATGTTTTGCAGGGAGGCAAGAAACACCCTAATTGATGATGGAGGACATATGGACAGAAAGTTTCTTCTGGACAACTCCAGACAGTCATTGATTGGCTTCTGCCCTGAGGCATTACAGTTTATATCCCTAATATCATTTTATATTGCCTAATAAAACTGTTGGCTGTTACCATTATATGGGTAATGGACATTTATATAAAACTATTTATGAGCTGTAGTCGGAGATCATCCTCTTCACCTGTCCCGATCCGATGTCGGGAGAGATTTCGATATGATTCCAGGAGGTGAGATTAAGACACAAGCGAGGTCAAATGCCATATACCCAATACAGTTTTTATTACAAAACGAGAAAAATGTTAGAAAAGAGTAGCGATAGGACACAGTGAAAATAAAAGGCAGAAATGAAGCAAGCGGTCGGTAGAGAGTCGCCAGAGCACTTCCCACCACGGTCCCGCA
>NW_008583510.1:160201-202604 GCF_000691845.1 Merops nubicus | reverse complement strand
CTCCGCCCGGGTGGAGGGGGACTCGGGGCTCGCCCAGGACGGGGAGCCCTGCAGGTACTGAGAGCGGGAGAAGGAAATCTCATCGTCGACCGTAGGTGCACCCGGCCGGTATCGGGACCCAACATGTATCCTTAATTTCCAAGTGGTAGAATAAATGCTAAGTAGCAGAAGTTGACAAGGAATACCCAAAACACAGGTTAGTACGTTGCTGAAAGGAAATGTCCTTGTTGAAATTCAGCAGCATGAACATGCTATTTCCAGACTGAAATTTTTGTAATTTCATTAGATGTTCCCCCTGAAATCCAGGAGGCACAGGGGGAGAGGGGGGAAGGAACAAACAATAAGTAATCAAGTGCTGGAAGCTCTTTAGCTGAATTTCTTTCCTGAAGTGTCCCCCTTGGACTGGATATCTGAAGAGTGAACTCTGTTTCTATTGGCCCTCTGGGGAGACGTTTAAGGAAAAAAAAAAGTTTTTAAAGGTTCCTACAAACCTTTCCTTCCTTCCTTCCGGCAACATTGTTAGGGTCAGACCTTTGCACAGAGAGACAAAGGACGGCCACAATTCAGGGAAAGGATCTGCCAGGCAGATTGAGGACAGGCACACACGGTCTCTGGGTGCTGGGGCAAGATCTGAGAGCACCAGGCAACGTGTATGGCAAGTGATGTACATGGCTTCCAAGTCATAACTACATTTTCTAGTTTAAAAAAAATAATTTTGAAATAGAATTTCGAAGTGGGATATTTTGTGATCTGAGTGGGCAAGTCAAAAAGACTGACAGCATCACGTGTGGTAAAACCTGTCATTTCCCCCCTGCAGTAAGAGTGTGGTTTCGTAGGATGCTGAACATCTCACCAGAGCTTCTGTGCTCAATCTTCTCAATGATGATTTTGTTTTTGTGGGCAGTCTTAACAGGTGACACAGAGATGGAGACACTATGCTACTACACTTTTCTAAACTGCTTTTCCATGTACGTTGCAATTTCCATTTTATGGACATGCAACCTCTCTGAAAGTGATGACTAGAGCTGGTTAGGAATTTTCTGAGGAAATGTTGCTGTTCTTTTACTGGAAAATGCTGACCCGTCAAAACTTTTCATAAAAATAATTCCTTTTGAACAGAAACTTTCTTTGGCTTGGTTCCCTCCAATCAAAAGAAAGAGAAATTTGCAGCAGGAAATAGTCACAAGAACGTGCGATGCCTGCTGATTAGAAATCCTCACCTGTGGCAGAAGCTCATCAACTGATGGGCTAGTTAGAGAAAAAAAAAAAAGAAAAAGAAAAGGCAGATAATGTTCCCTTCCTTCCTCCCACTGTCCCTTTTATTTCATGGGTCAAGGATACAGAAACTAGTCTATAGCCAAGTTCAGAGAAGCTAGGTCATGCTTATTCTCTTGATAAGATGCTTTTCTTGAATGAGAGAAAGTCCTTGTTCTCCCAAACTGTAGGGTCATAGCACTGGTGTCTAGTTTACCAACCTCGATGAATATTTGATCTATCTAATATTCCAACAGGAGAGACTGAGAAGTAGCCTCAGTGCTGCCATTATCAGTAGGCTGGTGAATAGTGTCGTATCCTAACCAATGGGCTCCCCAGTTTAGGAGTGGATGGTTCATCTTGATGTGGAGGACAATTAGATTTCCAAAACTTCAGAATTTTTCATAGAGTAGAACTTGTTTTCTGGCCAGTTTTCATAGTGACAGTTTCTTGGCAACCCTCTCTTTCTTAATTTTCCTCCCCCACCCACCTTAATATTAATCAATCCTATTGTTTGCCTTATGGGCAAGAAAGTTGATTCTCACCACATGCTGCCATTGTGCTTACCTTGATTTAAAAAAAATCTATGATGTTTGAGGAAAGTGTTTGGATTTTTACAGTGTAGGCAAGTGGAAGTTGTGCTATTCTTTTCTGAAAATATATTGATTGCTGTGTAAACATACACAGTATGTTTGTATGGGACGTTGAACTGTTTTTAGTGGGATGTTTTAAAGAAAGATTAATATAATCATCATAATTGCTAATATAATAATCATGATAATATCATTATCATATTCATACAACTAAACCCATTATTTTTATGCATTAAAAAAGTTAAGTTATTAAAACATATTTTAAAACTAGGAAAAAAAGACTTTTTTTTTTTTCTAATGCATGTCCATACTTCTCCTATTATTGTTTTGTCAAAGCCAATTTTAAATATACATAATGATGAGTGTTATTTCTTCTGTGAATGGATCTTTTAGGTTTGGAATCCCATGACCTAAGTTCTGTGTGAAGACAATGTCCTGTGTTACCTAGGCTGCTGACTAACACATTTGGGTTATATTACTGGGTAAAGAAAAAGCAAGGTGAAGAAAACACTGAGAAATTTTTATGTCAGCAAGCTGTCCAGACTACTAATTTCTGGGTTTCTTTTTGATATATGAAAGATAAGATGGTGATTGGTGAAAGATAATGTTCAAGGTTCCTATAAACTACTTGTGTAGTTGTTATCAGTATCCTGCAAGTCTGTCACTTGCACAAAGAAATTAATCTGTAGCTAATAACTTTATTAGGGAGTTCTCTTCCCTGTTCAGATGCTTTTATTACTCAGTACTTTTAGACAGTACCTCTTTAACAATGTGAACCTAATGAAATTAAAAATTACTTTTTAATTAAAGTAAAAAGTAGATTGGTATATTGTCAAACAGTGCACATTAAAGTTTTGTTTACATTAAAGATATATTTTTTCTATGAAAAGGCTGTCAGCCAAGCGTGTTTATTCAAATTTCTCAACACTTTTTGTAGTTTGGATGATCTGAAGCAGTTGCTAATGAAGATATGGGAGTTGCACTTAGTTCCTAGAAATAACTGTTGCTTAAAAAAATAAAATAAAATCCCATCACTATAATCGATGTATAAATGTTGTGTATTCCTGTGGTCTGCATAGCTAAGTATATTTTAAAAATTTAACGTGATTTATACTTCCTCATCCCAGCTGTAGGTAATCATTATACTATATACTGTCAACAAAGCAAAAAGATATTCTGCCAGTTGGAAGACAGTATTCCTTCTGTTTAATGGAATCCTTTTGGTGCTCATTGCCAGGGGCTGCTTGTTTTGCTCTCATATGTAACACAGCGCTTGCCCTGCTTAACAGATTTTCTGTTTCTATTAATGCCATTTTCATAAGCAACATAGCAGGAGAATATATAGAATTGAAAGATGCGAGATTAAAATGTTGCATAAAACTCTGGAAAATTGTGCACTGAAGTCAAGAAAAGGAAAGCTTCTTATTGGAGGAGCTCATCTGTCATTATTGTAATACTTCAGCTGAGGCCAGGGTTGGAAGGGAAATGTGCAGTCTCCCTTGGAGAGCATAATATCTCTGCTTTGGATCTTTATGCTGAACATTAGGTTGCCACTTAAGCATTTCAAACTTTTCCAAGGAGATTTGAAAGCATAACTGGGCCTCTTGATGGATAAAAGCTTGGTGTGGGGAGGAGAGGGTTGCCCTGAACATTTTGCAATTACTTGTACTGGATGAGTGTTGGAATTTCACTTTCTCCCCATCAGTGCTGGGGTGGGATTGAAGGGCAGAAGCCAGAAGGCAGCATGGAGGTGAGAAAGGATTGATCTCCACGCTTGCTTGGGAAGCGTGAATAACAGGAGAATTGGCATGATGTGGGTAGTCTATGTACCTTGCATTGGTAAAGTATGGCAGCTACAGAGAACTGGGCAGGGGTGGTGACATCCTCATTGTTACCTCATCTTTGTTTTCAGTAAGTTTTTTTGGCAGTGCCCTTAGAGGATAGTAGAGCTGTTCCCGAATGTGGTTAGTACCTACCTATGGAGCAGCGCTGGGGTGCAGCAGAGCTGGGAACATGCTCCAGATTAGTCAGATGTATTGGCAAAATCTAGCTGCAGGAGTTTTAAATGGCTTGTGAGCCTCCACCCCTGTGCTGTCTGATGAGTCTGGCCATGCCTGGCAGTCCTCGGTGCTGCTGGCCCAGCTGAGGACTGGCTGCTCCCTCTGTCTCCTCTCAACTCCAGCTCTTCCTACAACTCCCAGCCTTGGCTGGCAGCACCATTTTTATATACACAACATGCAGCAAGACTCTCATCACTCCTCACAAAGGCTGTTTTCCTGCCCTCAGCATTGTCACTCTTTGTTTTGCCCAAATCCCTGCTTTGCTTGCTTGTGCTTTTCTCCTTGCCTTCCACCCTGTGCCCTGGTGTCCAGAGCAGTGGCTGAGATCCTGTCACACAAGAAGCACACAACATGCTGGTGGCCTCGGAGGAGACACCAAATGCTTGTAAAGATTATGGAATGCAATGTAAAATGGTGGGGATTTAATTCTTGTGCAAAATGCGTAGGAAGACAAATCTTACAGAGGAAAATCCTCTCCGTGATTTAGTCAGAGGTTAGATACAGCAAGTCAGAGTACAAACTGCAGAACATTTGTTTCTGCCAATGGGTCCCAGCATCCTGCTGAGTAGATAACCTTTTCTTGGAAGAAAAAGAGCTGTCCTTTTGCATCTACCATCCAATTTTAGAATATACTATCAGCTGTTAGCATTATCCTTTGCTTCTTGAGCTTTCATGCTGACTATAGGAGAGGTTACAAAGGCAGGACTTAGCATAAACATGCAGCTGGGTTCCAAATAACATGGCAATCTCTGCAGCTGCTAATAAGTGGTATATGTGCATGGGTGTGTGTTTGTATGAGTGGTAATATGCAATGTAAAGCCAAAAATAAATATCTTTTTGCATTTCCTGAATCTGTCCAACAACTGGACTGGAAGTGAATGTAAAACTAAGGAAAAAATTATATTACATATCTGTATTTTCAAACTACTTTCTAAAAATTGTAGATTTTTCCCCATGATGGCTGTTTTGACAAGGAAATAAATTCCAGAAGTTAAAATAATCACATCATCATCCAGATACCTTTCTGAGAAACTGTTTAATTGTGACAAGCTAGAGATGCCTTCTTGGACAGCTGGTTTTATTTTGGTGACTTTCCATGTATACAGCTGACTGCAGTTTTTATGGGTATGTTTGGTAAACTCCTTTCATGCCAAATTATTGTCTTACATAAATAACCACATTAAACTTAATCTGACATCTAAGTCTATTCAATCTGCAAAGTTCTCTTCTTAGGCACATTTCAGAATTATTTAAGTGTCTCATTATGTTGGTCTTTTTTTTTCTTCTTTTTTCTTTTTTTTTTTTTTCCCAAATGAGAAGTCATTTGGAAAAGGTGTTCACTTTTTTGCATTCTAGCCAGGAATCTGGACATTTCTGATACTGAAACAGGCATAAGGAGAAGTCAAAGTAAATGAAAGTAAGTTAAAAGTAATTTAAAAGTGCTGAGCATTAATTCTTTTTTTATAAAGTGACTCTGTTAGAACTTGCTTTAAGAGATAAAATTGCCTTGAAATTGTTTAAAAAGTGCTTCCTAACCATTCTCATAGATAACAATACTTTGATAACTGTATGAGTGATTTTAATATCAACATTCACCTTTAACATCTTTCCTCCTATTACTGTGACCATAATGTTAACTTAAGCATGTGGTGTCTGAAACCATTTAGTAACATCTACTTTCACCATCTGGTCAAGTTTGGGGTTTTTTTTTGTTTTCTTAATGAAGCCAGTATATTTATGCTGTCATAATGAGGCCTGAACCAAAATTCAATTTACCCTTGATGTTTTATGTGCTTTGAAAAGTATTGTCTCAGAAATACATTTTTGACTTTAATTAAAGTATCCCTTGAAACATGTTTTCTAGACAAGTTAAACGCCACACTGCATTTGCATAGTTTTTCAATACAAGTATGCTGAGAACTGCTGCTTTGTTTCAAGCTCTATTCATTGATTTTTCTTCTTACACAAGCTTTGCCCAATGCAATTTTATGTGCATAATTAAGCTATTTTTTATTTTCATATTAAATTGTCACTATTTACAATGGGATAAGCATTTAGCTTTGATATCTCTTCTGAAAAGTGTTGTCTGACACTGTGATATTCCATAGTTTTGCAGATTTTTTTGCTTTCTACACTTTATTGAGATTTAACATTTGATTGTTTCTTTTTTTTTACATTTGGACATATAGTTTTGGATACATTTGCTTGGGTGTTACCATGTAATTTTTGTTGAGTATGGTGTTCCCTGAGAAGATGTTTGCTACATTTACTGTGTTGAACTCTGCTTTCTGTTTATTTCAGTTGTGTCTAGGGTTGGGAATTTTTTAATTTTTTTTTAAATTTTTTTTTAATTTTTATATATATAGCTCATTGGGGAAATTGAGTTTATTTTGACTTGTAGTGGTGATTGCTTGCAAATTAAGCTAGTAGCTAATCTTATTTTGACATTCTGACCTGGTTATCAATTATAACATAAATAATTCAATTTCTAATTAGTCCATCTGTTAACTGCTCAAGGTCAAGTGGCTTCATTTCATTACAAACATCATGGAAAATATTAAACAGAGATCTAAATTACTAATTTATACCAAAGAAAGTGACTATGTCTCTTTTACATTTTGGAAACGATCGTGTCATTTTATATTACCATTTTTCGTCACTGCAATATATTTTGAATCTTCAGCTTCTTTGATCTTCCTACACAATATGTGGACAATTTCCCTTCTTTGAATTTTTCTTCCCAGTGCCATCTTATTTTGTATTTCATTTCTCTGTTTGGAAGGACTGCAGCTGATTCCTCAAGTTCTCAGACAACATCTTCCAGCCTAAGGAATTTAGATGTATTCATTTTCTTAATTTCGTTTTGTTTTCCCTGGATTTAGTTTATCTTTGACATCTGACAAACATAATGAACAGTGTTGACGTTATGTGACTGTCCACAATTTATTTAAAAACTGAATATCAGAAAACAACTTTTTTCCATCCATGGTATGAAGACCTTTTCGGAATTATGATAATGGGGGAGAAAAAAATAATTATCCCACAGAGTTGAAAGTTTAGCACAACAAAATAACTACTTAGTAAAATGCTGAGGTTACACAAGTGCAAAGAAACAGAATAAAGAATCTTGATTTAAACACAAAACTTTAAATGTATTTAAGTTCTTAATTGGAAAATTTGGTGTTAAATTTCGATGTGCTTGTTCTGTATAAACTGCGATGCAAAATTAGAAAGAAACAAAAGGAATGAGGCTTCTCACGTTTTCACAAGACTTCATGATGTGTTTCTTTAAGAAAAAGCACTATCTATTGAATAAACTAGAGTGAAACTTGGAAACCCTGGATGCTTCAACCATGAATGCAGCTTAATTCCTGTTTGGTAAAAGCTTTTTAGAGTCTATGACAAGTCCATAAAGTAGAGATTTTTCTAGGGATGACAGCCAGCATGCTCCAGTTGCACTCTGTAAGACTATAAATCTGAAGCCTAAATACACGTCTGTATGCAAAAAGACTGGACTGGCAGAGGAAGGAGAAAGGGTTTACCGATGAGATCTGGTTCGGGATCATCTGAAGAACCTGAAAGTGTTCAAGTCCATGGGACCCGATGGGATACACCCACGGGTACTGAGAGAGCTGGCAGATGAGGTTGCTGAACCCCTCTCTATTCTATTCCAAAAGTCATGGCAGTCTGGTGAAATCCCCACTGACTGGAAAAGGGGAAACATAACCCCCATTTTCAAAAAGGGTAAGAAGGAAGAACCAGGGAACTATAGGCCAGTCAGTCTCACCTCTGTGCCCGGTAAGGTCATGGAGCAGATCCTCCTGGAGGCACTGCTGAGACAGAAGGCTAGTGAAGAGGTGATTGGGTACAGTCAGCATGGCTTCACCATGGGCAAATCATGCCTGATAAACCTGGTGGCCTTCTATGAGAAGGTCACAACATTAATAGATGAGGGGCAAGCAACCTAAATGATTCTATGATTCTATGAGATAGATGAAGTCAGATAACTTCACTGTAAAATTTTTCTGTAGACAATCTGAGAAGTGTTTTGAGCTCATTATAATGGACATAGGTCCTCTTTAGGCCTGTCCACATCCTGTATGCTAATCTGATTACCATAATGTTATCATATTCTGTATTAATTTTTTACTACCAAACAGATAATGTAAAACCAAATCCCTTCTGTGGTCAGATGAAGACCTGAGAATCTAAGACTTGACTTACCTATGTATTTGAACACTAAATGGCCTGAAACTAGATTTTTACTGAATTTCTTGACTCTCATATAGCTCAGTATTAGACATATTTTCTGCAAGGTGTGAATTTTCAGTTGAGATTTGGAACATAATCTGATAGTTTCAGGACTGAGTGGTCTGGTGGTGTGGGATCCCAAATCTCCCTTTTTGGTGTGTGACATAGTGCCAGAATAGACAAATGAAGTTACTTTGCTGCCATTTTCTCATTAATCCAATTATTAGAAAATACCTGAGAAGTGGGAGAGATCAAAATACGAACACTTTTGCTGATTTAAACCTGTTTCTCTCGTTAGTCCATAAAGTGTCTTAATTTTTATGATATTGAGTATTATGGCATCCATTACTCTCAGTACTTGGTGTTTTACTGATACTATTTTGGGTAAATATAATTAAAATTGCAGTTAAGTAGATTATAGAATACAAGAACTGCAACTTCCTAGTGAGTTTTCTCACTAAAATGATGCAGAATGATAATTTTCTTTATCTCTGATTATTGATTTGTTATGGACTAGAACTACTCCAAGAAAAGGTATTCTTGGAAATCTTTTCCCCCAGATGCTCTATAGTTTGAGCAGTCTCTGTTAATTACAGAATCATAGAATTGCTCTGATTGGAAGAGACCTTCAAGATCATCAAGTCCAACCATTAACCCAGCACTGCCAGGTTGCTACTGATGCTTCACATCTGAAAGATTACACAGAAACCTTATATGAATAAGGTAGTAGGGAACCCACAGTTGAGTTTTTGTAGTTCTCAGGTAGATCTCTTACTGTAAGGAACTTTTTTTCTTCACTAAATATGTAAAGCTTGTTATGAAAATGGAATAGCTCCGGCAGGGAGAGTGTGGAAATCCCAAATGAGATTACGGAGCTCTAGTCCACTGCTTCGTCCTACTAGAACAAATGTGGTAATTCCCATTTCCTCGGACACTGGCTGAGCTCTTCTTTTTTCTGTGCAATCATGGTTGCCATCATGTTAAGAAATAGAAGGAGGCATCACCTTCACCTTTTTGAGGAATTTTTAAAATTGACTTAAATATTTTTAGTTAATGGTTATTTCTGTTGAAGAAAAAAAATGTTGATTCATATTTGACTCGATTCAATTGGTTTTCAATCAGCAACTATTATTTTTAAATTTAGGTGGAATAGCAGACTTCCGTAGTAATATGATATTCATTTAAAAGGAACATCAGAGGACATGGCCCATAATAACCAAAAGTCCTCATGAGTCAAAGTTTAGGAAATTGAAATGAGTGGCAATCACAAATTAGGAACATTAGTTATAATATATTGTATGATCACTTTTACTGTAGAACATTTCTAGGGCACTATTTGATTTAAGTTTTAAATAATAAAAGCACCTACTCTGAAGTAAAAAAGCTCAATTATTTTTATGCATTTTGTTGTTAGAGTTGTAAAAGTAATACTTCGCATTATTCTGATGGTTCTAACAGTCACATCACAGATGCACTTGGCCCTCTGCCTTTTGGATTACAGGCAAGTCATAGAATGTTGTTGTTTGAAAGCTAAAGTAAATCAGACTGTTATGAATTGCTAAATGCAAGATCAAACCCATAATCCTCTTTGGACAACTGCTAGGAAAAGAAGTAAGAAAAAAAAAAAAGAAAAAGCAGAACTATGAACATTGTTTTTCAGGCAGAACCGAATTTCTTCATTTTTTTAATCATGTTCTTGCATGCTAGCTGGTGCGTTTAAGAAGCTGTTATCATTGGGAATTGAGATAATGGCACTTATCAGTAGATGGGAAATGTTAACATCAGGGACTGAAAGAAAAGCCTTTGATATTTCTGTACAGATTCTTACCTCCATTTGACATGAGACACCATAGGATAAATATGTCTTGGAAGATAATAGACTGAGAAATTTACCACAGAAGCTTTATAGAAGACTTGTATTTCTGTGGTTGTCTTACAGAGCAGATGCAATCCTTTTTGCAGCACTTTGGCTCTATCACAGGTACAGCAAAAAATAAAACAGCTTCAGTGAAGACAGAACAGTTTCCAGTAATAGGGTGCTGATACTGAAGACAAGAGTGTTCTCGCAGCATTTCCCTGAACATAGCGATTCATTTTGGGTACATGTGAACTGTACAAATGCAAGGCTGAAAATGCTTAAGAGAGGTAATATGAGTCCGTAACTCAGCACCAAAATTATTAATGTTTGATCTTTTCATATAATAATGACATGGATTTGGAGTCAAATAAAGTCTTGTTTTCTGAAAATTTTTACAGTTGGAATTAAAATTATGAGTTATTAGATGCGGGGGGATAGCATAATTCACCTTCAGCAGTTCAAAAAGGAGAATAGGATAGGGTGAAGATTATTTTATAAAGACATTGCAGCAGTCTACACCTTTGTTTTTTTTAAACACTGAAGCTTGATGAAATCTAATATAAATGTCTTTGGTGTATTTTTAGGTGTCTTTGGGATAACTCACCACTGAGAGGTGTGAGTTAGCTGAATCTGGCAAAAAAATGTGAGCTCACTTATTGGTCAGGATAGAAGTTCAGAAAAGGGAACACCCTTAAACCCTCCTTGGCTTTACAGTGTATGGAGTTGTCAGTAACTCCTTCAGAGCCTCAGCTCTTGCAATTTACAGTTATTCTGAGCTTCTGCACAGTGTACACCAGGCAGAAGTTAACTGACTTAAGTGCACTCTGCCCTTGCAGAAGGAATTATCTATTCAGAATAACAGCGTACTAGGCTGAAGTTTCATATGTTTTAAAGAATCTGGCAAAATTTAATAAATTGATCCTGAGCATTTGTGTTCTATCATTGCTGCAGATTCTGGAGAGAAAAATGAAAGGACAGATGTGGAAACAGTTATATGGAAAGAAGTTATGAAAAATACTATTACCTTCTTTGTAATTTAAGGAAGGATTAATTCACCTAAATTTACCTGGACTAGCCATCTAATTCAAAATCAGCATCTGGGATCATTAAGTGAAAGAGGAGAAACAGAGCCAAAGGAAAATTTGTCCTCCTTCTGCTACTCACCTGTCAGAATAGGGAGAATGATGCTCCAGAGGTGCTTGGCTGCCTTCACTGTCAATGGAGCAGTCTACACTGGCAGGCTGGTTTCTATGAAAAAAACCCACCATACATACTGGGAAAATTGTGGGATTTTCTTGCAAAAATGAAAGACTTTTCCTCTTGCACTTTTGCTAAACATCTCTGGTCAATCTTCCCTACTCCCTTTTCTATTCTGTCCTCTCAGCCTTTCAATAAAGGCATGGAAACCAGATCATTGTGTTCCTTTTTTGTAGAAATCTTTGCAGCATTACAGACTATTTACATGCTATGGCCTCTGCCTCCCTTCATCTTATTTCCTGTAGGCTAACAACTTGAATGCAGTCACACCTAAACTGGACACAACACTCACACTGAGCCTTCACTGGAGCAGAAGGAAGACAAATGATTATTTTGTGTCACTTCCAGGCTCCACTTCGTTTCACAATCTCTGATAAAATATTTGCTCTTTTAAAACCAGTTTGTCACATACGGATTGTGATTCTCTATAACATTTATATCCTTTTCCTTCTGATTTTAACTATACTCTGTCAATCCTAAAAAGACCTTTGTTCATCTTTCTCTCTTGAGTTTTTCATTTCAATATTTATAAGATCTCAGATTATTGTTGGCATGCATATTTTGGGGGTTCTGAAAAATAATTACAAAGTTTTAAGAACTTTGTTTGCCATTTTCTAGCATTATGCAAGCCTTTATTTGAAATTAATGTTGCTGTAATTCCTGCCATTCTTGTTTTTAAAATGGATATCACCATCTAAAATAAAAAATTCTTGTCAGGTATCTGTTTGTACCTTATTTTTGTGGATGTCTTTATGCTTTGGGTAAAGATGTTCCTACAGTTTTTAATAAACACTACTCATATCTAATGCCATATTTAGTCACAGCACTCTTTTTACAGTCTTTTGGTTTTTTTTCTTCTTTTCTTCTGTTCTGCTGTCTTAGAGGGTAAAGGAAAAAGGAGAAATCCTCTTCATGATTTCAAAAAAACAGGAGAGTTGATGCTTATTAAAGTAAACAAAACACTGGAAGTAAAAACCAAGCTGTTAAATACCACTGAGCAATGTGCCAAGAGATGCAGCAGGAACAAAGGCCTTTCGTTCACTTGCAAGTAAGTTGTGTATCTCTGGTGTTTTGTTTTGTTTTGTTTTGTTTTTTTCCTAATGGAACCTGTATAACACCCCTTGACCAAAGGTCTCTCTGCAATTGTTATCAGGGTACTGAGGACAACCCTAAGGACTGTGATTTTTGATTTCCATGACCTTGTTCTACCTGTCCAGAGAATATCAGTCTTTTCTGGAGCTTTATCTGAGTTGTTCTGGCTTCTTAGCTGGTCTAATCTGTAATCTTTTCCATAACATAGCTGAAAAAATGTACTCGTTAAGATGTGTATGACTTGTGTTGCACTATAGTGTTCGGTGAACATTTCTGAGATTTTTATGTCTCTTATAAAATGGTTATTGTCACACATCACAGCTGCAGTATTTCAGCACCACTTCAGAACATACTCAGCCTTCATTCTTTGCACATTACTCCTGCTGAAATCAATGGGAACCTCACACATGGAGCACAGATTCATGCACTGCTGAAGTTCACTGGCAAGTACTATGAATCTGATACAATGGAATCAAACCTTCTGGGCTGCACAATCATTACAAGGATATGACAGCTATTCTTCAGCATCTGCTGTCTCTTAGAAACACATCATGCAGCTAATTGCTTGTCTGCCTTGTACATATTCTCTACTATTTTTTGGAACAAATCACTATTATTTTTCCCATGTATTGGACTTAAATTATCCCCCTGGCCTCTCTTAGTCTAGACCATTAGCAATAAATAAAAGGACATGAATGCAGGAGAGTCTTGGAGAAAATAGATGACTTCTGAACTGGTGAGTACTGGGCTAAATATGAACCTGATCTTGAAACGTAAAAGAGTTTTGACAATTGCTACAAATGGAAGCTAGACCAAATGTGATAACAAAAGCTCTTCTTTGGCAGAAAAGGTTCTTGACTGATTTAATCCCTCTTTAAGCCTTTAATTCCAGTGTTGCAAGATCCAGTTTGTATTTTTTTGTACTTTTATTATTTATATAAGTAAACCGTGTACAGAATCTACTTATTTCTGTTAGAAAATATTTTCCAGGCACTAATAATTTTCACAAGGTACATGCCCCTCCTTTTCCTATTGGCAGAGCTTCCACTGATATCATTACCAAGTGGATCAGGTTGTACTTAATACAGCACAAGATCCTTGAGTTCTGAGGGTCAGTAACTAGAATTATTATAAAATTAGGCTTCACAGTGTTAAAAAGTTTGAGTTATGTCAAGCAAACAACAATTCTGTATTCCAACATCTGCTTGGGAAAATTGTCTCAAGCTAGTAGTAGCTGCTCTGGATGGCATATTCAGTGTTCTGGAAAGAACAGGTATGTTAGTATATTTATTGATTCTATTTTACATGAGTATTAATGTACAATATATCTGAATTTTTAAAGCTTGCTCATTTATGAATGATTTTTGTTTCTCCTATTTGGGCAGTGTCTGATGCATTCATTAAGGGGCAAAATCTCCCTGCCTTAATGAGTCAGTAAAGCAAAACAGAGGAGCCAGAAGGGACTCTGAGATCACAGTTTGGAAGAGGACTACTCACAGACAGCACAATTGCAATCAGCCACATAACTATTTTGCACCAAAGATGAAAAATGATTACAGTTCTGACCACTCATGCTCTGAGTTTCCCCTTTTCCCCAACATATCTTCAGCGAGGAAGGCCAGCAGCAGACGTATAGGTGATTAGATCTTGCTTATGCCACTGCCATGCAGCAGAGCAGGAGGGGTTTTCTGTATCTGGGAACATTCTTACGGTATCCCATTTGGCTCTAAATGTGTCCTGTTCTAGTGTGCACAGTTCTTTGGTGCTACTGTAAACACATTTGACATGTGTTCCCTTTTAAAGGAACCAGTGATTACTAATGTATCCCTTTTATTCTTAAGCTCTTCAGTCTTTAACTTCATTTCGTTATATTTTTACTACAAGGTGAAATTTGTTGCCAACTTAAATTAGAACCAATTAGTCTACTGGTTGCAGTGGGAGCATTCTAAAATAAGAAAAGTTAAACTAAAATGTTTTAAATACTTGAAATATAAGACATGGATTTTTCTTTGTCTATTGACAGTTTCATGTCTTGATTGTGATACTCCATATCTATATCCAGTGTTGTGACTTGGTTCACAACACAAATGTTTTAATTTCTGGAGAGAAACACAATTTGTTTGAGTATTAAGATAAAATAAAATAACTAACATAATTGTGGCAACAACACTGAGAGCAGCAACACCTGGATCTGTGCCCCTGTGAGGTACACAAGCAGGGAGAGTTGGGTTTCTCTTTTGCCAGAAGGTGGTAGAGTAGCAGATTCCATGTGCTACAGACTTATAAAAGATCCTCATTTTCTGGATAAAAAAAAAAAAATACTGACAACTTTTGATTGATTTATGATAAGTTTCTGTGTCACTTGCAAGTAAATTTTGAGTATTATATTTGATAATTGTTAATCCTTGCTGGTTTTAACTCTGACACCTATTTGTTGGAACAAGTATGTGCCACATGTCAGAAGGGATGTTCCCTTTTTTCCCTTGCTATCATGCTTGCACAGTTCTTGATCATTTCCAACTGAATTACAATATCCTTATCTAGACTTGTTTCTTCTTCATAACACTATTCTTAAAATCCCTCACCAAAGTACCCCTTAGATTCCTTTACCTTGTCTTTTTGACTTAATAACCCTCTGGTACCCTTTCCTGCCTTCCCTATCAGTTTTATTAACCTGATGCTAAGCTGTTCTTATTCCCTTGTTTCACCACCATGTGCGCTCCGTTGCTCCCACTGTTTTCCTGCAATCAGCCTTGCAGCATTTCCCACTGCAAAAGATGATACAGTTACTACTTTATTGGCTATGCAGATTACTTTTGCAGGCATGCAACTTCTTACCTACAAAGCTGTGCCTGTCTGATCCTTTGTTATTTGCTTAATTTCTGGAGTGTCTTTGTATTTACACAGAAAGGGATTCCAGTATAGATCACAGGATTTCAGTATCTGATCAGAAATTCTACCACCTATTTCAGCACAAATAGCGACAACAAAAATTGTTGTGCTCGGCACTATCAGTAAAAGGCAGTCCAAGAATTTACTGAAATCTGTTGACTTTGGAAGTGTAAAAACCCTTCAGATTTGGGTCCAAGAAAAGATTGTTAGAAACTTTTATGAGGATAAGTGACTGAAGCCAAATTGGAAAGAAACCAAAAGGCAACTGAAAGGCAAAAACCGAAAGAAATGTTTGTAAACAGTGAGTTCTGCATTCCCACTTTAGGAGGGAGGAGGGGAAAGGAGAATGTAACTGGAAAGACAGGAAAGGTCAAGGATATTTTTGTGAAGATGGAGTTAGAGGCACTTGGATACACTCATATTTGAGAATCAGCCAGGAGAGAACAGAAGGCTGAACAAGGGCAGAAGGATGAAGGTTAGCAGGTTGGAAACATTTGGAGTCAACAGAGTAGAGAGAGCAGTTGGATGAAAAATCTGTTTGGTGATGGAAATGATAATGAAGAGGATGTTTGAAAGAGAAAAGAGTGGGGAGGTTGGATAGGATCTCATAATATTTTTAACTAAAGCCAGCAAGATTTCACACAGAAAAAAAACGTATGGCTAATTAAATTAATATCAAAGAGTTGAGGGATGCAGTGTTCAGGAATATGGCATCGCCAAAGTATGGGTGAAGTGTACAAAATCTGTGTGTCTTAGATGTTATACTCTTGAAATGCCTGTCAGTTCAAAATGAAATATCTCAGAAGATTTGAGATGACTGACAGAAATGTAAACTTTGTGGTGAGCTAGAGACAATAGTATCATGTCAATGATTTTTTTATTTGGTTCTAATGACAAATGAAGGGAAGAAAGTATTTTCAGTGGTTTTTTTGTTGCTGCTTTTTTTTTTCCCCTACCATTTTTTCTTACTGGAATAAATGTTCCCCTCACTCAGGCAATCAACCATGTTTTTAAAATCCTTTAAATTACTTTGACTACACCTAAGATATTTCCTTTCAAGATGATGCTAGTTTTTTCATTTAAAATAATAGAAGAAAATATTTTTACTTTTCCGATTTCTCTTTGTTTTAGCCCAAAAAAATCCACTCAATTCAATATACTTTGTACTCCATCCTTGAAAGCAGTTGAAAATAAAAGAAAAATAGAAAACAAAGGCAAAGCAAGGACAAGCTGTAGGTACACTATCACAGTTTAGATTACTCATAAAAATAATCTTATTTTTTAAACAGCTCTGTTGTTCTAGGCATGAAACAGACTCCTTGTGCTTAAATTTTCCACAAGCCATCAGTGTGAGATACTGACTATTTCAGAAGCATATTGTAAACACAGCAAAGAAGAAATTTTAGAGCCTTCGTTTTATTTTCCTAAGAAAGCAGCACAACTGGGGGCACAAATGCTGTCTCAGTCACATTTATTTCACTTTTAAAATAAAGATCTTTAATGACAAGGGAACTCTTAGATTAGTGTGAACAACCAAGCTTGTATTTAATGTGATGGCCACATCAATTTAATTTCTTTGTTTCTTTGTTCTTGTCAGCACAGTTGTGGGTTTAAATAGTAATTTGGACTGTTTCTCTGACTTTCCCAGTAAAAATAAATCTGATGTCATTGCATGCTCCTTGGCAGGCTATGTGTCATTATTATAAACCACACAGAGTTTTTTTCCTGATCCAGATTTTCTTTGCAGGGCCTTTGCTTATGACAGAGTTACAAAACGGTGCCATTGGTTATCCTTCAACAGCTTGACAAATGGTGTGAGAAAGAAGCAAGACCATGCGTTTGATCTGTATGAAAAGAAGGGTAACTGATTTACTGATTTTGTTTTTCCATCTATGGAGAGGGAAAAAAGCTGAGGTCAGTCAGTGACTTTTTGGCTGTAAGAGCATCCTAGGCATGAGATGGTTTTATGCATTCTGAAAGCTGCATCCTACATCTTTACGTACAAATATTCTGGCTTTGCTGTCATGTACATTCGTCTGTGTAGTCACTCATGCTCAGTTTTCCAACTTACATATTTGCTTACCATCATATGTACTAGTATGAATTATTAACTTCAGTTAAATGCTTAAAAGCTCATTTGTATGTTTTACCATTATTGACTTAATACTGCTTTTATTTACCTTATTAATGAGTGAGAGATTAGATCCTCAGACATGGACTTTTGGTCAATCAGACACTTTTGATATTTTTTCAGAAACTTTCTTTGGGGAGCTAGTGATGAATATTTGGGAAAAAAAAAAAAAGAGAAGAATGTATGTGGACAATTAAATAGTATTTTGAATAATTATGTATTTAATGGCTGTCAAAAATGTAATCTTTTTATGTGAAAACTGATGCTGAGCTCTAATTTTAATTACATTAACCAAACCCCTAAAGTTCTTCTCTTTTCTTTCCATAGACTATGTCAGGAATTGTATCATTGGAAAAGGAGCAGACTACAAAGGAACGATATCTGTTACCAAAAGTGGTATCCAGTGTCAAGCCTGGAATTCAATGATCCCCCATGAGCACAGGTAAGAGTTCAGGAGCAGAGACAATCGGAATAGTGCCCAGAAAGTTTCCATAAAGCATGGTTTGACTTATTAGCAGAGAAAGAATTTATAAGAACACTTACCTTAGACAACCAAATCTCTTAGGTGTATTCTTGCCTTTCCCCAAGAGAAGCTGTTCTCCAGATCCCAGAAAATCCTTACCTTCTTGGGCTTTCTCCAGAGAAGTCTGTCCCAATGCCAACCTGTGTGTCTGGATTCTTTCCTCTCCTGTGTCAGTTTTTCTAGCTGTTTATATCCTTTTGATGTCTTAGCTACTGGCAGAAACAAAACATCTGCATAATTTCAGCCTGGGATCTGGAAGTTTATCACTGTTTTGTAATCAACTCCTGGGAAATGGGTGACCTTAAAAGATACATTGTTAGGAAGTAAATGATATTAGGGACATTAATCCACTTATTTGATCAGCATGTAATTATTGTTACTATGTTCTACATAGCTACTATTAATTCTCTATTATATGTAGAATATGTAAAACTCTATAAAACACTTAAACCAAGCAACAAATACATGGAAAGGACTGAAGAGATTATTGAATTCCTTTCCATCAGATCATACAAGCTGTAACTAAAGACTTAAACAACAGTTATGGGACAGCTTATGAGTTTAATACCTGATATAGTAAGGAGGAGAAGCCATATCGACCCCTTGAAAATAGACTTAGTTCTATTATATTATCTAAGGAAAAATAAATGAAGCTGCTAATAATAATGGTAAAATCAGATTCAACTGTGACAGATACTGGAAACGAGCAAAAGAACTGTGAAGTACTGGTCTGCTCTTTGACAGTTTTTCTCTGAAACTTTTTGTATTTGCTTTAGCTATTTAGATAATAATTTTTAAGAGCCAAAACCAAAGTGTCCTCTAACCTGTCAGCTTCCTATCCACATTGCTGTCTTTTGCTCTGGACTCTCAGCATCAGCACTTTGTTTAGGAGCAGCCAAGCTGGACTTTGCCTAGTGAGGAACTGGGCTGTGCACTGTTCAGTCCTGTCTTGACCAAATCTATCCAGTGTGCAAGATGATATCTTGGAACAACATTAAAAGGCAAAGGACACTTGGGTTCTCTTCTCTTATGATGTGTTACAAAGCTGAGCTTCAGGCTTGGACTGGACTGGTCTTGGCTGCTTACAATACAGATTTTCAGTGTAGTACCAGACTCATTCTTAATTGTGGATTCAAGATAAATACCATCATCTCCCACAGCAATGATCTTGTGAGATACAACACCTTGAAGTTTACAAACTTCATCTTTTAGAAGTGAAAGACTTCTCAATAATTACAGCTTAAGCAAGAAGGAACATTTATTCTATAATAAACATATGAATTTGTATAGTTGAATTAAGAAAAATGTTTGGATAGTATATATTATCACTAAATTGTGTTTTAATATACAGCATACACAGTTTTATCTAATACATTTGGACAACCACTCTTCTATGCTCAGTTTTATGAGAATGACTTTTCTCCTGCCTTGTGCAATAAGTTTAATTTTTAAAAGGTCACTGGATAAATGAGGTGGCTGCATGCTAATTTTGTTTTTCAACATCAGAAAATATGATTTCATCATCAGAGACATGAGGGAAACGGGAAGAAACAGACACTAGTGGTGTGTTTGGAACTTATTAGTATGAAAGGCTTAGATTTTTAGGTCAGTTTTTCTCAACATCTGATTATCACAAAGTGCCATTGGAAAATAAATCCCCTTTTCATATTCAAGGGAGAGATGTACTTTGCTAATTTTTCATTATCTTTCTATGAAGAATGGAGATAATTTGAGACTTTAAACTTGTGCTTGCATTCTGGCAGAACCTGGAGGTTCCCATCTGAAATCAGGTTCCGTTATTTTCATCTCCATTCTGGTACAGATTACAAAATGATTTTTTTTTTTTTCCACTCCTAAGAGGTTTCTATCTAAATGCACAAAACCAATGCAAAAAGAGTTCAGAGTGAAATGGTCAAAGAGTAAACCAATACTGCACAGGCTTTTTGGTGGTTTCCATGACCATTGTGGTTTTATCTGTTTTTATCATTACTCTTACTGGCTACAGTTTTAGGCTTTTCATTTTCCCCTTACCTAATATAGCTGCATTAAGCACACAGTTTTAGGATTGGCTCCATCTTCTGTTTCTGGGTGGGTCTTTACTGGATCTCATCTTTTCATCTCTCAGGAATGTTGCTTCAGTACCTGTTGAAGCTATTTGTATAACTGGCCCATCTTGAGTTTCTAATGCTGTCCATTTTTTTAATATATCTCTAATGTTCTGATAGCATATCTGATGGAATTTGACATGCCTTTCCCCTATATTTTCTAATATCTATAATATCTGAGTAGAAAGATTTTTTCCAGGAGGAAAATTATTAAAAATATTCCAATATGCACTGACATACTACATTAACACATAGACAGAGTTGCAATGTCCCATCAGAAAAGTTTGCCCAGGGCTGTCTTTAGCTAAAAAAAAATTTTAGAGATTTATATTAGAACACTACATAAGAAAAACAGAAGCAACAATTTTTTTTAGGGAGCAGTAATCACATAAAAATTATTCTTCTCAAACACGAAAAATAAGAAAAGCGCTTTTAAATAATGCTTCCACATTGCGTTGACTAGAACCACAATGCAATTAACAGAGGTATTTTCCACTTCAGTTAGTTCAAAGATTTTATTAGCAGGAATAAAACATGATTGAAATGTCACATGTCAGAATTTTCTTTTTATTTGTCTCGCTTTCTCTCTATTTAAAAAAAAAAAATTATTTATTCATATGTAACATAGAATATGCCAAGGACAGCAGAAACCATACATTTCTCTTCTACTTTCATATATTAATTAATTCAGTAACTGTATATAAAGACTGTCCCAAGTGCTTAGTTTAGTTTTCTAAGCTGTGAGTCTTCTGAAATAAATTAGATTAAATTTTACTCTTTTTTTTTCCTCTAGAATATAGATACATTTGAATTCCCCTGGTGATTAAAAAAAACCCAACCAAAACCAAACCAAAACAAAGGAAAATAACAGGAAAAAAAAAAAAAAAACAAACAAACCAGACACACACACACAAAAAATAAGTATTAGGCATTTTCAGAATAAAAGTTGCACTGAACTTATTCTATTTCCACCATAATTTAAGTCTACTGAAGAAAAAAAAAAAAAAAGGAACAAATTTTAGAAAGCTCAAAAATTCAATAAATTAAATAAGTTTAGGTACAAGTTTTGTGTGTTCCCCCATGCATTGTGCCCAGCGTTTCGGTTAACAACAACAAAAATCTTCATGGAATTGAACATAACTGTGAATTTAGCATGTTTGTTAACTACAGAGCTGTTGTTTAACCATCAGTGCAAAGAAACTGGCAGTGAAGCACCACTGGGTTTGTCTGCAATGTGCAGCCTGAGTATGGTCGTGATCTTTGGCAGTGGCATTGAATAGAACCAGCTGTGGGGTTGGGCTCTTTACCATGGGGTTAGCTATTCCATAGTTTGTGGGGAAAAATAACTAATGTTACTTTATGTATAAATATATATATTTACACACCTACATGTATCTCTGTATGTTGAGGGTGCGGGTGTGTGGTGGTTTCTCTAGGGGTAAGCATATAGTTTTACAGACAGCTAAGAATACAATACCTTGACCCTGGGGAGTTTATGTTTGGTGGACTAAGCATAAGCAGCAGAGTCATACTGAAAATGTGTGTTAGGCAAAAAAAGACAGTATTAGCTCACATTTCTATAAAATCAATAAAGAAACACAAAGTACTGAGAACCCCTAATCTAAGGGGAAAATCTTAAGGGTATTGTTATTTAATAGCCCCTTATAGAAAAAGCAGAAAATATAATGAAAGAGAGTGCACAGTTTAAGTCAGCTAGGTTGCTGTTAAATGGCCTAAATGGCCTAAATGCTGTTAAATGATTACATTTGTATGATAGCAATGATGAGTGTGTATATAAGTAGCAGAGCTTAAGGTGACAACTAAGCCCAGCTGGGCCTGCTGTATGTGCACAACTTACATGAGAAAGGCAAGTCCAACACAGCTATGAACTCGATGAATTTTTCTCCTATGCACCCAATATATTTTTCCCCCTTGTCCAAGGGCCTTCCACCATTGCATGAGTAGTTATAAGCTCATGAAGGAGAGTGCAACAAGGGCTGGGAGGGAGTGTGCTGCTGCCTTCAGCTCTACTGAACAGCAGTAAAACTGACAGGAGTAAAACTCACTGGAGCAAGCTATGGGCTCGACAAATTGTCCTAGATTTAGGCTATTGATTGAGTAATCCTTACTGAAGATGTGTATTTGTGTATGGACAGATATTTGGGGGTGTGCATTTGTTTAGGCAGGGTGGAGGGAGAAGGAAACAGAAATGTGTTTGTTTCTAACTGTTTGTAAAAAAATAGTATGATTAACACTGAAGTCTGCATGCTCTTATACTGTAATGATTGTCATTTTAAAACTAGCTTTTTGCCTTCGAGCTATCGGGGTAAAGACCTGCGAGAAAACTACTGCCGAAACCCCCGAGGGGAGGAGGGAGGCCCATGGTGCTTCACCACCAGCCCCGAGACACGCCATGAAGTCTGCGACATACCCCTCTGCTCACAAGGTAACCCCCACGGCTCACACAGAAAGCTGCCTTTCCTCTGCTGGCAGCAGGTACACAGAGCTTCCCCTAGTTTCAGTGACACTTGCTCATGGGCTTTGGGAAAGACCAGGTGATTCCTCAGCAAGAGTAACTCAGGTAGCAGGTAAAGCAGTTATTAGAGAAAGAGGAGATCTTGTTATGTTCCAGTACTCTGGAAGGCTTGAACAAGTTCTCAGGCTCAGCAGCTTTTTTTTCAGGTCATGGAGGAGCTGGAAGAATGAAGTTGTGCTGATTGCACAAATATGATCCTTTTTTCACTTGTCCACTCCACTCTGAACCCATTAACAATTTCAGTATCACTATGTGATAAAATCACATAGTGCCGTTCCATGGTAAAATCAACTTTTCTTCTTTTGATGAAAATACACGTACTGGACTACAGAACAAAAGTTCAATCTAAGCATGCATTTTGTTTTTCAAATGAATGCTGTAAATAATATTCTTTTTTATAAATCCAATCCCCTTTGACTTTCAAGTCACAGAATTTGAAAGACACTTCATGTGCACCATTGGATTTGTTGACTTTTAAGTTCTATTAACCTTCAAACTAAGCGCTTATATCTTGCTAATCAGCCAGTTCAGTTCCAGTCAATCAACCGATTTAAATTCTCAAGATCGGATGCCTTTAATTTTCCTGCTAATGTGTCATGTGCAATAGCTATGAAGTGGTGTAGGAGGGAAAGGAAGAGGGAGGGAAGAAAAGAAGGAGGAAGAAAATGATTTAGAAGGAGCTTGAAAATCTTTGTAAAGCTAACATTTAAAAATCAGTTGAAGTGAGCTTCAAATGGCATAAGACCTGGAGCTCACTGAAGGATGAAGACTTTGGTAGGGGATGTTTTGACTGAAGAGTGAGAACTGTAATTGCATAATTTAGTGTTTACTAAGTGATTATTTTTTAAAATTATTGTAATTAGGGGGCACTTGAGAAATGTGTCTATAGTTAATTATGTTGTATTTATTTTATATTTTAAGTCTTCCCACTTTAAATTATGAAGCATATTTTGTTCAACAGTGATTTCAAATCCCTTTGGTAGCTCTTGCCCACTCTCCCTCCACCTCCCACTTTCCCAAACCAAGGCTGAAGATGTATCATAGTTTAAGCTGCCAAAAAGAATTAAAATGGAAAAGAAACAGTATCATATGAAGCTGAAAGTGCTGGTGCTTTCAAGAGCTGAACTGTACTGCACAAAATTGTGATTCAGCTATTATTCTGGACTTAAACTTGTGCTGTTACTATCGACTTAGAGTGATGAATGCTACTTAATAAGAAAATATCAACTCCAAAACATACTCTGTCCTTAGATGTGTGTCTGTCTCTGTTACTAACCATAGGTAAGGTTAAAAATCTGCTAAGAACATGAATGCCTCTAGCAGCTTGCATTTACCTGTTCCAAAACCATCAGTGTCCTATAAAGTGATACCAAATTTGAGCATCTGGTTTAAATTTAAGAAAGAGATGCAGTTCTATTCCCAAAGACATTTTCCATACCAACCTAATGAAAAGATATCACTTCTTTATACCTATCTAGGTTGATTCCAATTTATAACAGCAGGGATATGATTTAATTTTTAAAATTTTTGTGCTACAAGTCATCAGGATAATAAATGACTGGGATGTATTTTTTTTTCCCCTAGTTGAATGCATGACCTGCAATGGAGAGAGTTACAGAGGGCCGATGGATCACACTGAGTCAGGCAAGGAGTGTCAGCGCTGGGATCTTCAGAGACCACACAAGCACAAATTTCGTCCAGAGAGGTAAATTCTCCTCCTTCCCAGGCAAATCCACGTGGTTATAATCTGAAAATTATAAACCTGAAGTTACACATCTGAAAATCATTCTGAAGCCAGGTGGGCAAAATCGGCATTAACTGAACTGAAATTTATGGATTTGACCAGTTTTAGCTGCTTGTGCTTCTGGCCCGTGGTGTGTGCAGGTTGGTTACTGCCACAGTGGAGTTGCAGGAAGGGGATGCTTTGTGCCGTTGTGGCTACTTCCCATGGCTGTGTAATGCAGTGATGTACATGCACTGCATTAATTGATCAAAATTTCCTCCCTGGCTTCACAGACAGTGAAATACTAGCCTCTGAATGTTTGAGCATATGTTGTGATGTAGCTTCAGTCAATTTAATAATCAAAAAGTAAATAATGATTAAAATTCATAAATCTTTATTCGAGTTCTTAACACAGTTAGTAAATACAAACTTACAGCACTGTCAAATCAGAGTATGCTAATTCCTTGAAATATTGAACAGCTCTAAAGCTCTAGATGGTCTCCTGTTGTAATCAGATTTAAGTATCCAGTTTGCTTGACAAAAATGTTTGCCTACTACATGTTTTTTTCAGCCTGAAAAATGAGTTCATCATTCTGTTTAGCATTTTATGCACATGGATTTATATTTTAGACCCTTTTTTTTTAAAAAAAAAAATTAGCCATTGATACATAATGCCAAAAGATGAGTCAGAAATAACAAGAATTACATCCCCATTAGGGTTTTTCCTAGAGGGTAAAATTCACCACACCGCAAAGGGTCATCTGTAGTACACCCTTTTGGAAGGATTTTGTGTGGGGGTTTAGGCCACACAGGAGGGCCTTTGTGTTTCTCTGAAACTGGACTAAAGTTTCATTTTAGTTTTACTCTGGATTTGGATTAACTCTATAAAATGTATTGAATAAATTTAAACAGTTGAGGGAAGGCTACAAGAATGAACAAACTCTGAACGACTGAGACCTTCCAGTGAAAGTACCTTTATATACATTGAAGTGTTCCACTAAATAAAACTTCATTTTTATACTCAGGAATACTGGTACTGGCATATTTTAGAAAGCCTGATTATTTATCAAAATGGTAAGAAGTTTATGTGATACAACCTTTTTTTCCTCTTGGCTCAGATGATCTGCTTCATGAATCATGCTCTCCCATAGTTCTGCTACAATAAATATTTTGTATTAGCAGACTGGGACTAAAGATGATCTATTTCTGAGTTTTACCATGCACTTGCTGTGCATTCTAGGATAAGTCACAGAAAGAATTTTGTTCCTTGGGAGTTAAACATTTATAGAACTTCAGGGTACAAACAATTATTTTACTGTCAGGAAGAAATTTATTTTTTCCATCAATTTTGGATTGTTTACAAAATGAATTTTCTGCCTAACTGCAGTCTCATGAACAATCACCTTCCTCCTTTAAAGATTTTCTTTAGAAAATGCCTTCTTGAGAGTTTCCACATGGTTTTTCATTAAAAAGTGACCCAACTAGATTAAGCTGATATGTTTGTGCTTTCAGAAAAGTATCTGGAATCCCCCCAAACAGCTTCATCATAACTCATTTTTAGATATTAGTGGATGCAGAATTGTTTTCTGAAGCTCCAGTTTTCTCACGTGCTATTCACAGGCAGGATTATGGCTCAGTATGGAAGACCATTGACAATAATGACCTAGATAGGCATAGAGCAGCATAGAGAAACAACAACTTTCTCCCCTTCTGCTCACATTTTCCACTCCAAATCAAATAGACCATGAAAATAGGTACTTAATGCATGGAGGAAAGTAAAGCTGAAGTGCAGCATTGAATAACTGCAGGTAAACTTTTATTAAAATAGTTTTGTTTGTATTGTATGAAAATTTAAATACCATCAAGTTTACAGTCTTGCACATCTTTTAAAACCAAAACAAGGGGAAAAGAAATATTGATGAAGAATTTTGGGCACTAAAATTCAATTTAGTTCCAGCAGAGTTAGAGATCAGCATTTGTCTATTTGAAGAGAATGTTATGTCTTCATCTAACACTTTTTCTTCCCCTAGAAACTGAGAAAAAGTCTTGACTTTAACACCAGATGTGTATCTTAATGCTTCATTTCAGCTTCAGCAGCAAAGTAGAGCTACTGCAGTTTCAAGGGGGGGGCAAAAAAAAAGAAAAAGAAATATGTTGTAGTCCAGAAGATCTTGGAAACCTCAGGCTCTTGGGTCTAAACAAGAAGTCTGTTCCCAAGTATAGTGGGAAAGGAGGAGTCTGCAAAGCAAAGGGACAAGCTCTTCGGAAAATGCTCCACAGTCTCACTGTTCAATTATGTGGAACCGTTTGAAACCATGTTGTTTATCTTTTCACTAATACTTGTGTCTTAAAGGTGTTAGTTGGCCTTTATAGGAACTGAGGAACTGCTGCTTGCTGGTTATAAGGGAAGGCAGAAGCATACCTGAATACTGTGGGAAGAACCAGTGACTGGGAAGCTGGGAAGTTTGCCACAGGTCTAGCAAAGGGCACATAGATATAGTAGGTGGAAAGATAAGAGTTTATGGAGACTACTCCATGCCACAAACACACTCAAAGCTTGATCCTGGAAGAAGTTACATTATCTGTTAAGTAAATTAGTTTATTAGTAAATTAAACATTTTTAACATATTGTGGGAACACACCATGTACTACTGGGAAGGTCAGAGCATTCAGGGCTATGAAAGACACCTGCCTTCTGGAGAGTGGATTCCTTACAAGCCCAGTTGTTTTGAGTGGGTTTTGGGAGTTATGACTACAGATACCTTGTCGTTCCTAGACTCACCTTGGTTCCTGGGTAGTTCTGTGTACTCTCCATTGGTACATGACCAATGTTGGCATGTGTTGCCAACATCAAAGCTCGTCACTGACTTGGGTAGACAAAGCCATCTCGTTTTCTGCTATATTATTAACCTGTTAACTTTCTTCTGTTGAAATCTTTGGAGGTAATTTGGTCCTTTACAGTTTGTCTTCTATCTAGCAATAAATAGGGTACATAGGGTACTGCTGATAGATCTGAAGCTACCATGTTCTTGACTGCTCTTGGATTCTCAGTTTTATGAAGTTTCTCCTTAGCAGTTTTAGTGTTTTGGGTGTTTTTTAATTTTTATTTTTTTTTTTAAAATTCCACTTACATCTTGTCCCTTATATAGATGAAGGAACCTGATTTTTCCCAAGGAATGGGTGATCAAGTTGCAAATGCATGAGTCAAAATTAAGATAATTGTTTGACAGAAAAAGCATCCTAGTGAAAATACAGGCTTGTAAATCATATTTTCCTCTGCTTGTTCAAAACACATCTGCTTGTAGTTGTAAATGCCTTCAGTTTCCCAGGTAGTTAACTTTATTGTTCTCTTACATACTTTCCATGTTTCCCTTAGGGGCAAATCTACTTTATGTTTCTTTTGCAAACATATTTCAATAAAACTGAAAAACCAAGACAATTTTTATTCACTGGAGGAAAAAAAAAGTGTGAATTTATCTCCTCTTTAGGTTTATAGATGTTAATCTAACACACTTAAGTAAAAACCCTTTCTTATCTTGAATAGCTGCCGATCATACTATGATGTCAACAGGAACATGGAAACAATTAAATGGCACAGTAGTTTTAAATCTTAATGAGATAAAGTGAGACTGAATTTAATTTCTTATTTGTCTTTTTTTTATTTCCTCAATGCTTGAAATGAGGGCATAACCTGGAATGAGCTCTATTACAAAAATGGAGCTATCATTAGTAACATAGCTATTCAAAATAGCTTCCAGTTTGAACCCAGGGCTGTTGCACTGAAGAACCAGTTTTCTTAATGAGTCCAGCATGCCAGGCTGCGTTTATATAATCCACACTTAATTGGGCTCTTTTAAAAAAATGAATGGCTTTAGAATCTGGTCATCAGTTGACAGACACAAGAGCAAGAGTTTAGCAATTAGTGGAGTTACCCCATCCGGTATCCTGTGCATTAGCACAGCAGGGAATCCCTCCAGCGGAGGTCTGATTCTGCTGTGTATTTGGGAAGAGATTTTATGTTATGAACTTTCTAATAGTGTTAAAAGAGTATTAATCTCCCAGGATCAGACCCAAGGTTAATGGTAACTGGTTCTTGTTTGCCTCTGCTGAAGACTGTCCTTTAAGTACCTTGTACAAGCCTGTGCAGCGTTGCCAGGAAGATTTCCTTGACACGTTTCTCGTTGTGGTTTGCAGATATCCTGACAAGGGCTTTGATGATAATTACTGCCGCAATCCTGATGGCAAGCTGAGACCATGGTGCTACACTCTTGACCCTAACACCCCCTGGGAGTTCTGTGCAATTAAAACGTGTGGTGAGTTCAAGCAAAATTTATTACTTCCTTTTGCCTTCCAAAAACTGGACACAGATTGTTCAAGCAATATAGGACCACAGCTAGTTCGTTTATTGCACTTCACTGACTTTTAAAACATAGCTTTCAAAGAGGGCTTCCTATAAAGATGTTATATTTAATCTGGACAGGAAATAAAAGAGTTGTGTGTTACTTTGCACTGGAATATGTTTATGTCTTAGTTACAGGAAATTGCATTAACATACAGGAAAATCACGAACTAAGGCATCATGAGGCAGCATCGTCATGAAGATCTCATGTACAGTATTAGTTTGGCCATGGTAGGATTCTGCATTACAGTTTGGGAGGAGGTGCATGCATACCTTCCCTCCTCAGTGCTCTCTCTGTCAACAGCTGTTCATTGCTTTCTTTTCCTCTTGCACATTGTGTGGTTCTAGGCCTTGGATCCTGCACACCCTTCAGCTTTGTGCTGAAGACAGAATTATTAATTTCCTCATGGGTTTCTCTGCAATATTCAGCACTCCAATATCAAAGCATTTCACAGGCAATTAATTTCTTTTCATCTGTCAGCTACAAGATGGTGGCTTTTGTTATCCTTACTTTACAGACAGGGAATTCAATCAAAGTAACATTAAGGTATACAGACATTGGATGCCTACTTTGAGATGCTTTAGTTCAGAATTTTTAAAGCATTCTGCCACCTAATACTGCCTTCAAAGCCCAGATCCTCCCAGCTTTGGTGGCAGATCTGACAGCTCTGTTCTGCTGATAATTAGGTGCCTTAAATGAGCAACACAGGGACAATGAAGAAGGTAAAACCATTGGACTTTCCTTGAAAACTTATGTAAGTTTTTTTAGACTTTCATGATAATTCTGGTACTGAGGCAGATGGCAGAATTAATTTTTGATGGTACATGCTTTAATCAGCAAACAGAGATTTGCATCCCTGAAAATCTTTGCCATGTTCATAGCTTGTGGGAGTTACAAGATACTCTCCTCTCTTATCTCCCATACTTCTCATTAGTAGGTTTGGGGTCCAATTCTTTGCCATTATTGAACTGACAGCATGTCAAATGGTCAATGTACACGCATGATAATAAAAGCAGTCTCATAATACCTAAGCAGATGGTTTTTATTCTTTTTACTTAAAATACTTTGTTTATAACATCTTGGGAATAAAGAGGGTCTCTGAAACCAAGTCATGACTTTAACTGAATCCATTTTGTAGAAGCCTGTCAGCTTCATGTGCCCCAGCCCTGTGGCAGAGCCCCCATGAATACAGGCATAAAAGGGAAAATGATATTATTGAATTTTCCATGAAGCAGGGGCAAAGAACAGCTTCTAAAACTGCTCAGTGAAACCCAGTGTCACGTTAGCTCATGAGAAAGTCAGTTTCTCTTAGATCTGCAATTTTGGAAACTATAATTTCCTTTGTTGTCCTGCTTCAATTTTGACCAAAATTAAGTGTTAAAAAAAAAATCCTCGAAACCAGACACTGCTTTTCATCTAGCTTTAAGTGTCACTTCAGTAGGGTTATGTCATTGTAAAATTCATTTGGTTTTCTTGGGAGAAGGATAGAAGAAGATAATAGATTCTATTAAAAAGAAAATAAATCTCACCTGGAACTAGATTTAAGTGAGAATTCAAAAAAGAGGAAAAAAGACCAAAATATTCATAAGCAAAAAAAAAGAATGATTTTTAATGACTGTTGAATTTTCAGGGTTCTCTGTATTTTGTTATTTTTGTTGTTATGTAAACCAAGATAAAAAATTACTGGGGTATCAGAAATCCAGATAAGACACAGACAGTAGCGGATCTTACAAAATGTCTGTTTCCATAATGGAATCCTGTATTTTTTCTGTAATTTTAGCATACATATATATATATATATATATATAAATACTGCAGGGTGGGAAGGAGAAGGGAATGGCATTATAGGGCAAAGCATGGGGTTCTCCATCTTCATCTGGAATTCTTAGCAAACTAAATTATGCCATGTTTTCTGTTTCCATCACTAATAATTCAGAATTTTGTTCCCTGACATTTTCTTGGCTTAGGCCAGTGTAATGTCTTGGAGTGTCAATTCTTATCAATTAGTCTATTGTTTGAAATCCACAGGTTGAGTAAGAATACTCTTAATATACTTCCTGATGCACAGGAATCAAACTTATTCTGTGCTTTCACATGGCATTGTAAATGCAGTATAATGTACTTAAAATGAGGTAAAATATTCCACTGTAAAAATATAAGGTTAATTTGCTACTTTGGGCAATGTCTGTAATCAGATTCTCCAGAAACAGAAGAAACTTGACAGGACTACTGCTTGTTTTGTGTCAGGCACTCATTTAGTCACACCCATGTAGAAAGACTTGCCTGTGAACTTTAGTCCTAATTCATGAGTTACTGGTGATCTTTGATCATGGGGGAAGTTCAGTCTTTCCCCATTGTGAAGACAATCTTGCTTAGCTCTATAACTGAATTGTCTTTGCAAATTTTTAGTTAATTCCTTAAGACAGAAGTTGTTATTTTGGATTTTTGGTTTGTGTTTTGTTGTTTTATTTTGTTTTTTTTTTTTTAACTAAACTATCATTTCTCTATTTCTCTAATTATTAGATAATATATGAATCATACGTAGCATACTGAATCTGTTGTTCTCCCCTGGTAGATGTGTTTTTATTATGAAAAAAAATATTTCTAAGTTACAGCTGACTGTTTCACAAATGCAACTTTTGTAAACCTTTATCCTTTGGCATTTCCTGAGCTGATGTGTCAGTGTTCTGAGGATTCACATCTGGCTTTGTTGGTCACGTAAGCTTACAGCCCATGTAACTTTCAATATCTGGAGTCCGGCCTAAGCCTTATAAAATAGTTGGGCAGTAGATCTCTTGCAAACTACTGCAATGTCATCTTTGTCTACCCACGTTACATAGTCCTAAAAGAAAGGTAATCATCAAAATTGATTTAAAGAAAAACACAATATAATGATTTTAAAGTTTTGATGAAAGCCTTTTCTCTTATTTCTAGGCAAAAGTTGACTGAACGAACTAGAAATTCTTTCATTTTCAGTTAGAAATTGTATTTAGATTAGTGGAAATTTCATATGTGGAACTATATTTTCACTGCAGAAAACTGTAGGTATTTGAAAATTACTGGAGCAATCTATATGAAGAGGAATGCAAAAGTAGTGATCTTGAAAGTGCTTAATTGCTTAATCCAGCAGAGATTTTCAAAGGATGTTTAGCACATAGGCATAGGGCATTGCCCTCTACATAAGATACGATGCTGTTCAGAGTTTTCCTTTATAACCCAAAGGGAGAATTTATTGTTGATATTACTGTTTTATCACCAGCTCGGTTACCAGAATACCAAGAAAAAAATATTGAGGCCCTGTTTTCAGTTTCCTGACTTTCTTGAGGCACATAGAAAAATTGTTTTCCAGCCTCCTAGCAGGGAGCCCAAAACACTAGGCCATTCTGGGTTCAGTGGCTGTTCCATTTTCTGAAGCTGTGGCTGTGTGCAATCTCAGTACACTAAAAAGAGAACATCATGAGTTATATGTCTTTATGGCTTTGTGGTTTGGATTCTCACACAGGTTTTTAATTCCTATGCTGAGGACAGTTTATATATTTTACAAGAAATCCTAATTAGAAAAAATGCTTTGCAAATCCAAGTCCTTGGACCATATAAAAAAAATGTAGGTGTCCTCTCTTTGGGGGAGTGACCACAAGACAGCATGCTGCTTGTGGCTTTTGTTACATGTCATGAGTGCTAGTATGCTGTATAGCCAAAATGCTGACAACAGCTCATATACAAAATTTTCGGCAAAAAAGTCAGTGGAAGGAAGCATTTAGAAAATAAATATGTTTTTAAGACTGAAGAGACAGGAGGGCATTGTAACTTTATTTCCAGGCACAGAAGGCAGCATAAAACATTGTGGCTTACAGCCAGGGCTGTGAGAAAGAGATGACAGGAGCAATTAGGGATTAGAGATGGCTCAAGCTGCAAAAATTGGATCTGGATTAAGACTTCAGGGACCCCAGGACTGGTTTGAAGTTGCTCACATATGTGTCTGTGGTTTTGGCTTGAGACAATTTTTAGTTAGAAGAGAGGATAAAAGGACAACTATAACAGCAATGAAGAAGTGTAGGATGAAATGAAGAAATGGAAGCAGTGACAGCAAATATGAAAAAGGAAAATGACTGTTACTTTGGCATGAATGAGGACATCGACAACAGGGAAGACAGGAGCAGGGAGCTCATACTGCTTAAAAAAAAAAAAAAAAAAAAAAAACGATTTAAAAAAAAAAAAAAAAAAAAAAAGAAAAAGGATGGCTGCACTTCTGTGGTTGAGATATAGGGCCCAGAAATGAAGCTACATATGTCATCATGTGAGAGCTGCAGAGCTATATGGAATTATTGTAGTAAGAACAATGTTTTGTTGCTGCCTACCTGATTTCCAGCCAAACCAGTTATTTTACCATAGATTTAGCCTTTGCTGTCAGTGTTCTTAGGCAATACGAAAGGATTACTTGACCCTAAAAAGCCTGAGAGGATTCAATAAGGGGCTGCGTTTCGTTGGAAAGAGCAAGTAATGAAACAACAAAATTGAGAATCTAGGTATAAAACGACCCTTTGCAGTGCCTACAACTTTTGGGAAGGCGAAGAATCACCATTAGATTGCTCAGTCTTTAGAAACAGATTTCAACTGCCCGTTTGAATGTGAAGTTCTAAATAAAGAGTGATTTGTTGAATCACAGTATGTAAACAAATATAAGTGCCACTCAATTTAAGCTTAATGTTTATGTAAGACAAAGATATTTATAGAAAGGAGGCAGTGGAAAGAGACTGAGACTTTGTAGCTGATAAAGTGTTACCTTCCACCCTGCTTCACACGAAGGCACAGCAGAGGTCCGGCACTCATTGTGTATGCAATGGCTTAATTTACATCTCCTCAAAACAGATCCTTCTCAGATAATTTTCATCATTTCTGTGGTAGTTTTGAAAGTGAGATTTAAGAGCTCTCAACCTGCAGAGATACATATATATCTATATGTAAATATATATAAATATATATATACATTTAAGGGATTTAAATTAAAGAATATTTGGATTTAAAGCCTAGTTGTAGATATTGAAACAATCTGGCAAGATCTCTCTGTGCTTAATGACACACAAACTGTAGGTGTGCAGGCTTTAGGTGACAATGAGTTCTTCAGTACCGTGATTCTTGAACTTGGGTCTAATTTATTTCTTTGATTTCTCAAACATTTTTACTGAAAAAAAAAAAAAAAAAAAATCAAAACCACTAGAAATTAGTTTTGTGTTGTTTTTCTTTTTTTTTTTTTTTCCTTCTTCTTCTTTCATGTTTCATACACTGTGAGAAACTACACTGAAGGAAACACATAGAAAGAAAAGAGTTGCCACTGTCATACTCTTGAGGTAGGAATGCCTGGAGGTAGTATAACTGAGCAGGAGCAGCATCTCCCTGTAACGTCACTCAACTTTCTTACTGACATATGCAGAATTGAACCGATCATGTTCAGTGGGGACTCTGCTGTGTTTAGAACACTTTCTTTACTGGGTTAGGCACTTCTTACCTTCTAAAGCCTACTTTTAGAATCCTTTGTTTTCCATTTTCCTTTTGTTAACTGACACAGTAGGAAAGATATTGCAGTAGTATAAGCAAAAGTAGGAACTTTCCTGATGCAGTAATTTAGGACTCTGCTTCTTTTTCAACTCTGTCTTTTTCCAAAAATACATAGATATTACCATGAAAGAACATGACCACTCCAGCAAAGTCCCTATCTTCTTTTAAGTCAGTAGGAGTTTCACCATTGACCTAAAATTTGTGCAGGATTTTCTTTTGGGTCATTGGGATCAAAGACAGAAATAGTCCTCTGACTGGTTACTTCAGTTGTAGAATGACTCAAGGCCCCTGCTGAGTCCCTCATGCTGGCATTACTGTGAGAACCAGAACTGAGAAGACTATCTGTGGCTTTACACACAAAGCTTTGGTTAGTGTTTCATCTCTTTACTTAAGCATCTATGAATGCATGAGCTGGCCCTTATTAATAAAGTTATGTGTTTCAAAGTATCAAAATGAAGAGGGTTTTATGAAAAAAAGTAAACCTTTGTATTATTGCACTTTGGTAGAAGACCTCTGACTGAGCATGTGAAGGTGGAAATACTACTAACAGGAATTCCTCAAGGAGCTGTGTGAATAACATAGTTAATTTGAGTTCCTCATAATGCAAAAATATTACAACAGATTTCAAAAGTAGCAAAATGCTGCTAGACAATCACCAAATTTTTCTGTTCGTCATGAAGTTTCATAAGAAAGGCCATTTAATCAATAAATCATAAAGACTAGTATTTTATACGATGATATTTTGTGTGATCTTTTTAACAGTACTTTTTACCTCAGTTCAGAACTGTAAAAGCTGAAGCTGAACAAAAAAAAAAAAAAAAGGGTGCTTCTAATATGAAATTGAAGTACCTCATTGCTTTTTGAATTTAAATTCATCTTCTGATTTGATTCCTAATGTCTTTCTCATTGGAACAAGCCCTTGGAACCACAGGTCTTAATTTGTGTTTTAGAGGAGTTTCTAGGATAAGAATAGGAATTCAGCCTTACTGATTTAGCTTGATCTTGTTTCCACCTTGTCAGAGAACTGGTGAGTATGGTTTCAGGGATCTTTCATCAGTGTTCTGCACATCTTGAGTTATTAAACTTCAGGCAATTCACTGTGTGGGTGACAAGAGTAATTATCCTCAAGAGCAGGACCAGTACTGAATGGAAATGACTATTTAAGTTGTAGGCTTGGAGTACCTGGCACTTCCTAAAGTCTGGCAACTACCATATGCTGTGCAAAGCACCTCTGTAATACCTTGTGAGGCATGCACCACTCCTCAAGCCTTTGCATGTCCTTGCACACATCCAGCCCACCTTTCATTAATGTGAACAGGGAGACTGTTCCCATCATGCCTCTTTATGGAAATCACCAGTTGAATGAAAGATTTCTTGAGCCTTTTTTGATGATTTTTGAGTTTTCTGTGAGACTCAAGTCCCAGAATGGGAGAGGTTGTTTCTGAGGACACAAGCCCTTAGAATTTCAGAATTAAATTTCAGAAATATTGTGGAGTCTCATTTTTCATGTTTTAAATTAGACATCTGTAGGAAATGCAGGTGGTATAGGAAGAAGAATTTGGCAAGTGTTCTGTGGACCTTTTGGAATGATAGAATCGCTTTATGAATTCAGATCAAAATATATTAGTGATCTTCTTCATCTCTAGAGTTCTTATTGAGAGCTATCACAAAGTAGTAGTAGTAGCAGACAATCTGTCACACACTGCAGAGTTTGAAATAATTTCTCCCTTAGCCATTGTAATGTAAGTCTTTCCAGTAGTGGCTTGGCTGTGCGAGTATTCATGACAAGGTGAAACTTAGGTTTGTCTGGTTCCTTTAAATAAAATATTTTGACATGTATAAATTGTTGTAAAATCTGATCTACAGATAGAGATCACTGTCCAGACACAGAGTACAATGTTTAGTGACCATCTGTGTATCTGTAGACATCTAAGAAGGAAAGCTTTGCACAATGGCTCTATGGCTTTGTTTAAATCAATTGATACATTAGTTATTTCATTTCAGGCATGTGATTTTAACCCCTGTACACACACAATGCTACATAAACACCAACCTAAGTACTTCTTCCCTTTTGTGGCTGAGTAGGTGTGTTCTCTAGTTCATTACAGTTGAAATAGTATATTCTTGAAAATAAGTTGGATTAGCTTGCATTAGGTTGAATTTTTATGCTGTATTACTATTATTTAAGAAAGCCTTTTTCTACAGTGGTAGAGTTGTAATTTATTAATTTAGTTAGGAAATAATATGTAGCCAGCATGCTGTATGCATGCTGACATTTATCATGGAAGGTAACTCTTTTTTTTTCCACATTGTGCACCATACCTCTTTCATTTTTAGCAAAAACACTCTATGTATTTTTTTAAAAGTCTACTATGTATTTGACTGTGACACAGCAATGTTCAGTCTAATCAGCTTAGGAGCTATTTAGGAATATAATTAAAATTTATTTTCATATATTAGTTATGATGGAAAAGTGAAATATCCACCTATGTATTATTATAAGATGTATAAATTTGTCCTTTTGTTGTCTAGTTGTTCAAAAAGTGAGTAATAATGATCAAAAATATAGTTAATAGCTGCAAACCTGTTTGAATCCACTAGAAAGGGTGCTTTTGTCAGCCTGCAGAAGTCTGCTTGTGATACTTGCAGTGCCATGTCCTTTTGACTTTGGAAAGAGCTTGGAACTCATAAGCCCATTGAAAGAGGACAACCTTTGTGAACACAGGGCCTTGGGAAAGGACAGGAAATTGATTTGACCCTACTGATGTAAAAGCATCAACCAGTTGAAGAGTAAAAGGGAAATTTTCCAGCATGGAGAAATGTATCATTCAGCTGTACAACTTGATGTTACCATCTGACAAGGAAGTGATCTTTAACATAGAAGATTAGACAGCAAATCAGCCAAACCCATCTGTTATGACATTTGGTTTCCTTAAGATCCATACTCTCTGTGAGCTTGTAGAACTGGCTTAAGTTACCAGGAATGAACTATATTAGGAGTAACACACAAATATTGTTCTAATCACTGGACCATTTGAAGAAAACTAATTTTACAACTTTATTAACATACTTACTGCTGGTTAACTAATACTTTTAAGGCAATTAATAAAATTAGTCCTGTGAAAAATAACAATTACCAACAGATGTGCAGTTACTTAGAAAAATATTAGGAGCTTTTTGGAACACTGAAGAAGTGTTGCTCTTGCTGCAGTGTGTCTAGTTTTGATATATATGAGGCAATATCTGTGCCATTAATTTGCAATTATGAAAATTGCATAAGAAATAAAAAGAGACTTTCAAGCTATGTGAATGAGTCATTTCAAAACCCACTGTTTTTCTGAATTTAGTTCAAGACAGCCCACACCAGGGTGAATGCAGAGTGTATCAACATCTGTAAAAGATCTTTGGTCTGATGAATTTGTTAGTCTTTAAAACATTTGTCTCTCTGCAGAGAACACTGATTTTTAATTTCCAAAAGCTGGGCTTTTTTTCCCCCCTTTAACTATATGAGGCATAAAAAGAGAAACTTCAAGGAGGATTTAGCACATTACTTTTAATAGGATTTATCTTTCTTTTTTCTTTTTCTTTTTCTTTTTTTTTTTTTTAACCTGCATCTTTTTTTCCTGTGACTTGATATTCTAGGAATTCTTTGGAGAAAACCAATCGAGTTTAAATCCTGCAAACATGTAATAGCATGTTTAACAGTGTGCATAAGTGTCTCACTCCCTTTTGTAAGGCTAAATGAATGGGAAAATATTTACTGAACTGGGAAAAGTAACCAAGACTATCTCCTGACCTTCAATGATACAGCATAGGCCAGGTGTCTCACTAAACAAAAGTTCTTAAATGTTGCAGATTCATTGCCTGCAAGTGGATAAACTAGCATAAGGTCTAACACCTGTTTTGATTTCATGGATGTTGTGAATATCAAGAGGAGAAAATTGTACTGTAAAAGACATCAGATTGGCAATTTGACCAAAGAACTACAATTACCGTGATTTGAGCTACAATGTAGTGTTCAAACCCGACATCCTGAGCCAGGCTGAGTCTTAAGAGAATGAAACAGCACTTCTTCTCTGGGTCTGCAGACGAAAGCCTTGTGAACAGCACAGAGGTGGCAGCTGAGACGTCCACATGCGTTCGGGGACAGGGGGAAGGTTACCGTGGCACGGTCAACACCATATGGAGTGGAATCCAGTGCCAGCACTGGGACTCCCAGTTTCCTCACCAGCACAACATCACTCCTGAGAACTTCAAATGCAAGTAAGTAGAGATACGTGGGTCTCTGCAGTGGGAAAAGAGCTTAGTTTTAAAAAGTTTAGAAATTCATGCCACCAAAGTTGACCATGGGATCCCTGTCCGTGCTCTGTAACCTGATGCATTCGCTATACTTGCTGATGCTGAAAACCATTTAAACATGGTATATTGAATTCTTCAGATCTCAAAATATTTGTTTTAGATGAACTTGTGTGAAAATGTAGGTCTCTTTACAAACTTTTTCTTCAAGAATGTGTTCACCAATTTAATTGATTGTGAAGCATGTGGATGTTTTCCAGTCTGGGACCTGACTCCCAGCAGTGCTGATATATTACTATAGTTTTCCTTTCATGAAGGTAAGTACTTGTTAGCAGTTTGGTTACCAACTTTAACTTAATACCTCCTAAATTTTAGCTAAGTGTAATCTTGGCAATATTGGGCATGTGTCATATTTGACAACAATTCTTTTATTTTTCATCTTTTAAATCCTTTTACTGTCTCATTACTAAGTGCATGACTAGATCCTGTTACCTGAAGGACCACTGGTCATCTAACCTTTTTCTGTAGTTCATAAATTCCCAGGATGTGAATAATTGACTTATTTTAGGCCATTACCTTCGTCATCTCTTTCAGTCCTTTTTTTGCTAAACCTAGAGGAAACTTAGCTGACCAGCAAAGACTTAAGGCCCAGTTTGTACTAAATGTCTTTATTGGTGTCTAAATATCAGCCTGGGCTTGTGCTGGAACATAATAGATCTTTCAAGGTAAAGAAAAGATTCCAGACTGAATTTGGATTATCTCTGTAACAATAGCTGATTTGAGCAAAACAGTTAAGTTTGTTGTCTTAATCGCTTCACTTATATTGTTCGGTTTATTGATCAAATGCTGTGCCTTGTTACACACATCTACTGAAAGTATAACAGTCATCATTGTAAAGGAAAGTAGGACTGATCCTGGGCCTTCTCTGTCAGTCCCAGGACCACCCTGGATTTACCTGGCTGGTAGTGCTTGAGCCTGATCCCTCAGGTTTTTCTTTGAGAAACCACCACTTAAACCAATGTGTGCTGTACCTATGTAATGCTGTTGCAGTATTAGGCCCTTGTGCAACTTTAACGATGTTCCTAGAAGTGTAGAGGGGCTAACAATATTAGGACTGCTTATTCAGCTCATGCTTGAGACCATAGTGCCTATTGAGGTGAATAGCTTGAGTAAAATCAACAGAACCTCTGGTACAACAGTTGAAAACTCATATGAGTAAGAATTATGGTATTAGGCCCATTCTTTCCATAGTCTATTATCAGTAAGTGCTACAGACAGAAAAATATGAGAAATGTGGAGATGCACAGAACATGGCAACAACTGGCAGGAGATGGGAAAATAAAACTTACATTTAAGAGGTTTGACTATTGCACGCAAGCTGTGAGAGACATTTAAAGATGTTCCCTTGTGACTAACTTTTACTTTAAAGATAACAGCTGTATAGAATTTCAACATACATTTTTTTTATATTCCAAGACTCAGTTTCTTAAATGAATCACTGATAGTCAACAGGAGTCTGTTTCTCTAACTCAGCAGAACCATTTGAAGTACAGGGAATTTTAAGCACTTTGGTACTGTTTGTACTTAAAAAGACTTGTGATGGATTGCAAGTGTATCCAATGTCAGCTTCCATGAAAATTTTGGTGGAGAATCCTGAATAAAAATAAGCTATATTGAAAATATTGTTAATCTTCATATGAAATCTCATACCAGTCAAAACATAGGTCCACTGAAAATGGATTCCCATAGCCATTTTTTTTATTACAATTACTATATTTTTCTGGACACTGTGTTCTTACTGGCTCCTCATCTCCTTGCACTTGACACTGGTCAGTAACATGCAGGCCTTAAGGAGCCTGTATTATTGTCAATTCATAACAAAAAGCAGTAGAATGCATCAGTGGTTTTAGGTTATGCCCGCTGTGAGCTAACATATTTATTTTTATAGGGATTTGAGGGAGAACTACTGCCGAAATCCAGATGGGTCTGAATCGCCCTGGTGTTTTACCACTGACCCAAACATCCGTATTGGTTATTGCTCCCAGATTCCTAAGTGTGACGTATCGAATGAACAAGGTAACAGAGGGAAGGGCAATAGTGTGATTTTAAGTGAATGCTGTACTGTTCCAAATGGCAGATAGGCAGCCTTGAAAACTGGAGAAGTTGGTCTTGGTACATCTGTATTACACCTGCATAGTTCCTCTCTGGCTTTATTTGCATACTTGGGATTCATCATGGTGTAAATGAGATTCATTTCTCAGTTCATGTTTTCATTCCAGCAGGGAAACCTGCAGCAAAGATTTTTAGACAAGGTGAATCCGTGTGACATTTTATATTAGCTGGAGATCTGCTCCACTGTCTTACCTTTCTTAGTCTGAAAGATTTTTTTCCAGAGCTGAGATGATTCTGACTTGGTTCACAGTCTTTTTCTAATAGCATGTGAGACCACTGAAACTGATATTTTAATTTTTCTTTTTTCCATATAACCCCTTGTCTAAAAAGGAGTTGGAGAAAAACACATGGGACTTCCCATATAGCCTCTTAGCTTCAAGCTCTTGCCTCTGCCTGTAAAGTCCACTCTGAGTCTTCAGACAAATGTTTTTCCCATGAGGTCTTGCTGTTACTCTAAGGAGTATTATTGCATCCTGAGAACTGATGTTAATCATAGCATAACTGAGGCTAAGACCTCAGACCTACAACCCTACATCATGATGCATTAGGATCTCCACCTCTTTAAAACTGAGAGAGTTGCAGTTGTGAGAGTTATATTAGAGAAAGGATTAAAGTTTCTTTAATTCTGTGGTTTTTGTAAAGTATCAATTATCAAAAAGTAAAAATACTGATGAATATGAAATTAAATGCTTTATACAAAAAGTCTTTACAGCAGTGATCATTTTAAATAATCCTCTTGAAAAGTCTTTAAAAGGCTTATGATAAAAGCTTATGAATTAAACATGATTTCTGTTGGAGTGAACAGGCAAGCTTTTGAATTACATTAAAGTCATATTGATTTTTTTTATTTTGCCAAAATAGAACTAACATCTAGAATTATATACTGCTGTCAGTATCCAGAACCTACACAAAGGTAAGATGTTTCAAATAGGCTGAGTACCTTTTTGGTTTTGTATAAAAGAGTCCCTGATAACTTTCAGAAAGTTCTGTGTGGCCCTTCTAAATTAACCATAAACTATTTATGAAAGAATTTTTCCTAGGTTATCTAAGACAGAAAAAATTTAAATGCTACTGTATTGAGAATGAAGGCCTCAAGCCAGAGATTATGTATCTAAATTTGAAAACTTCCTCCAGTTTCTTTCTTATTTGATTTATAGAGTTGTCTGATTTATATTGTATGGTGTTTGCTAAATATAACACTTGTCTTTAATTATTTGGATTACTGAATAAAAGGAAGAGTTTTCTTTTCAATGTTGTACAATCACCCTCCACTTCTTTTTATCTCAATATCCTTTATTCAGATTGTTATCGTGGCAATGGCAAGAGTTACATGGGGAATCTATCCAAGACAAGATTTGGGCTAACTTGCTCCACATGGGACAAGAATATTGAAGACTTACGTAGGTGTGTACATATGAAAGAGAAAGAGATGGTTCAGTGAGTCCTGAATAAATACTGCCTCCAGATGGCATCTCTTTTTCTTCTGCAGTGACTATAAAATAGCCCTTTATGCCCTGGAGCTTTTAGTATCTTTCTTTTTTTTTTTTTTTTCCCCCCCTTAGTGTTTAAAATTACTATGCAACACGTTTTTGTTCAGGTTAACCACTAATTGTGGGCTTTGGGATGTTTCTTAGTGTTAGGTTTACTAGCCTGGTTTACTCCATCTTTGTGCTTGAAAGTTTTGTTCTAGGAGAGGATAGCAGG